>NC_083585.1:33788021-34088021 GCF_027579695.1 Neoarius graeffei | reverse complement strand
GAAGGTCTAAATAAAAATGCAAGGAGTAAAAAGTATGCTTTTTTTCTTGAAAATGTAATTCAATAACAGTAACAAGCATTCAATTTCTATAATACCCAAATAATACTTGAATATACTGTAGTAATAAAGTAAAATTAATCAAATATTTTCCACTTTTGCAACAAGTTCCAGAAAAATTAAGAAGTGTTCCTTTTGGTTTAAGATACATGATTATTGCTATCACTGTGTCTGGCTGGTGGGCACAACCATGCCCCAGACAGGTAATGCTAAAAGCAAGTGTTGTGTTGAGTGCTAACCTTTGGTGGGTGCTCCTTTCCTGCTGCTAGCTTGTGTGAGTTCCTCATAGTAACCCAGTCTGCGTAGAGCATCAGCTAGAGCAGCCTTCAGCAGCTGGATCTCATCCTCCTGAAGCTGCACCCTCTGTTCCAGATGAGACAGACGGTCATCCATCTCCATCCCACTCCCTGCAGACAGGTTATCATCTACAAAAGACAGAGAGAGAGAGAGAGAGAGAGAGAGAACACATAATTGGTGTTACTGGGAAATGGGTGATACATTTTCATGTGTGGATATTGCATCCTACAAATGTAAACAACGTAGTGGTTACTTAAACAAATATGAGACAAAAAGCATTGAGCAGAATGGTGGATGTCTATAACAATGGCAAGTGAGAACTACAACAAAGCTGATTTGTCCAACAAAACAAGGGACTGATTTAAAGGAAAGTGCCAACAATGCGCAAATAATATTAAAAGAAAACAATTACTGCAAAATGTAGCATATCGTATGTCTTCTAGTTATTTCACAATTATGGCAGTTTTCTAAAAACAAAATAACTGATAGCAAGCTCTCTATTCGTAGAGAGAAAACAAGGGTTGCTTGTTTACAAGGAAAATGCAATGATCTACAGCCCACATGCATAATAGACCTCTGTGTGGTGTCTGCACCTCCTAACACAGAGCACATAATTATAAAAAGTATAAAACATACTTTTAGCATATGGCAAGCACATCACCTGCAAGGACACCAGGACAGGGGATACAATGTGATGGAGAGGAGTGGAAGGTCAGAGAAAAGGAAAGAGTAATGCAAGAGAACAAAATAGAATAAGAAGAAACTCCAGGCTCAGTTAGCAAGCTTGCTGAAATATTCATTAAAAGGTGACTAGTCTCCTCCTACCTGCCATTCCAGTCAGGGCTCAATGTGTCAGACAGTCAGTCAGTGGAACAGCCGGTGGTGCTCTAGCTTGCTTTCTCTAAGGGTTATCTGGGGGTGTTTGGCAGCAGCTTTTTTTTTCTCCCTCCTTTCCTGTTTCCAGATAGCTGATTCTGTGCCTGGACCTTCCCTGCTCCTCGCCCTAACATCCCCCTCCCCCTCCTTCAACCACTCTCTGCCCTCTGCAAAGCTGTTTGTAACAGGATACTGCTCTTTGCTGCCATCCCCTATGCAGCAGACTATATAACTCCTGTCTGAAGTGGAAAGGCTTGGAGAAGATCCAGACTTGAATGATGCGGTGATCAGGCACTGCCAGGAAGTGCACAGAGCAGCAGCTTTCATCCATACACAAAATTCTGATACCAAAATCATTCTGTATTTATCCGTACTTGGGGACTTTTTGAAAAAAAATTCTCTCCATTTCAATTTAAAGGATGATTTAGTATTTATATATGAAATATAGCTAATGTAGAGGAATTTATGTAATATTTCCTTTTGGCCATTATGCAAATAACTGACTGATATAAAGCCTAGTGTCTTAATTGCATTACATCAGTTTCACTATATAGGCTTACTGTTAATCCAAGCATCCATCTGTCATTTGTCCTAACCATCTGTCACAGCGACCAAATACATAAAAACTGGTCATCATTTTTAAGTCTATTCAGTAGCTAGTTTCTTAGGTATACCTATCTTGAGGCTACACTCATTGGTCATTTTAGCAAAGAAATATACCTCTTTGTACATAAGCAATCAATGGGTGTCGTCCATCTGCTGTGCAATCTGTAAGCAATCCAAACCATCAAAAGAAACAGAACACCACTGACCAAAGATTATTTGTGTGATACACCTCTGAAATAGTACTGAAATAGTATACTATTGTATACTGAAATAGTAATGTGTGTACACTCATTGGCCACTTTCTTACAGACAGTACCTATTGTACCTTGGTGCACCTTCCTGCTGTACATTTAGAGATTATATATTATTATTATATTATACTTCATCGTTGTTTTCTTTCCACAGCTTGTCTTAATCATCCTCTCAGTTCTGGCCACAGGATGATTGTTCTGATGGATGTTTCAGATTTTTTTTTTCTATGGTGGACTATTCTCAACCCAGTAGTGATTAAAACCTGCAGCAACACTACTCCACCTAATAAACTTATACCACTGCAACTACCATTTCAGTTTCACTGCTATGTTAGGAATGGTCCTCTGCAAAATATATCTGCAGTCAGTTTCTTTCTTTCACTCTGATGAAAAAGGTGGTGGGGAGCTGAAAAAATATGCACAGCAACAGATTTGGAGGTCTATCTGATAAAATCGGCAATTAGTGTAGTAGTAGTAGTAGGTATCAAGAGTAAAACTTAAATGTATTTAATGTCCATATTTGTATATGATATTTTGGTTTGCATGTGTCCAGGACAGGTGGTTTGTTCACCTAGCAAAATATATGGCTCTACGAGCTCAGCAGTATGAACATCCATCCATCCATCCATCACCACTTATTCTGTGAAGGGTTGCGGACAAGCTGGAGCCTATCCCAGCTGACTATGGGCAAGAGACAGGGTACACCCTGGACAAGTCGCCAAATCATCACAGGGCTGACACATACAGACAAACAACCACTCACACCTGCGGTCAATGTAGAGCCACCAATTAACCTAACCTGCATGTCTTTGGACTGTGGGGGGAACCGGAGTGCCCGGACGAAACCCACGCAAACACAGGGAGAATATGCAAACTCCGTACAGGACCGTTGGGCTTGAACCCAGAACCTTCTTGCTGTGAGGCAACAGTGCTAACCACTACACCACTATTAAAAGAGAGAACCATTTATCTCATCTCATCTCATTATCTCCAGCTGCTTTATCCTGTTCTACAGGGTCGCAGGCAAGCTGGAGCCTATCCCAGCTGATTACGGGCGAAAGGCGGGGTACACCCTGGACAAGTCACCAGGGGCCTCATGTACAAAGACCTGCGTGGATTTCCCACTAAATATGTGCGCACGTCAAAATTGGGAAATTTGCGTACGACCAAAAAAATCCGGATGTATCAATCAGTGCGTACGAAGGTTTCCATACACTCTCCTGTTGTACATCCCAATCAACGTGGAATTCGGCGCACATGCACGAGCCCCGTTCCCTGCCCCGTCTCCTCCCTCAATTATTCCACACTGAATATGTTAATTAGTATAAATAGACCTGCAGTAAGGCCCGCGTTAGGTAAAAGACATGGCAACTTTTACTAACGCGTTAATGTTAATTAAATGTTAGAAATCTCGCGTTAATCAAATTAACATTTATTATTAACATTTAACATTAACATTTATTCGTGTTAATCCCTGCCTTTAGCACAGTGTAATAGAATTCACATACATCACTTAATTGTTCTGTCACCTCCAATTAAAGTGATGTTCAAAGTGTATGCTATGAGACATGCAACGGTCACTGATTGTATGCCACTGAATGTGAATGTAGCCTATACCAAGATAATGGTATGATTCGCATCGTCCGCAGTGCCTGCGCCACAATGAGTGTCTATTTGAGTTACATGGGTTTTGAAAACAAAAAAACACCTTTAGTGCTCTAATGTGTACATTTTTTCGGGGACACCCTGTATTTGAGGAAATGTCTTCCTCTCTTCGTAGGCCCAATATTCCTAGCCACATGTAACCAGAAATAAAACGTGCACATATTTTCCACAATAGGATTTTAATGACAAATGTATTCTAGCAGGGTTCCAGGGAACAACAGGAGGCCCCCAGTCCATCCCACCCGAGCAGGAAGAGGACCCCCAGCCGAGCGGATCCAGCGTCACTGTCACCTGCCCCCCTTCTCCACCGCCTGCCCCTGTCGCCAGGTCCACAGGCTGGGTGCTGATGGGCGCGGTCCTTGAGTCGCAGGGGGAAATTTTAAAGGGGATAGAGGCGATTAACGACAACCTCGAGGGAATCCGTGAGGAATTGAAGGAACTGAATAACACATTAAAAGAATATCTTAAAAAATGAATGGTGTCCCGTGTCCCGTCTGTCCTTACCTTTTCACATTGTGGCTATTAAGCGCTGCCGGGTTTGTATGCCATGTCGCTGTGGCACCTTGTTGTGAGGCCCAGGGTCTGGGTCCTCCGGCAGGTCTCGCCCCATTATTGGCACGCCGTGCCGCTGCGCCACATTGTGTAACACGCCACACACCGCAGTTGTGTCTGATTTGTACGCACTTGGAAATCGTTTCATATATTGATCTTGGTAATTATGTGATAAGGCTACCCCACGCAACATCAACTGATAATATTTCAGTCTGACACCTCGCAGCAAATGCGTGAGGAAGATCTATTAAGCTAGCTGCAATGCATGGTCCTGCATGTGCATTCTTTAATTTAATTAATTAACCAATAGTCAATGGGAATAATATTGAAATGATATTGCTGGGGTTTCTCATTTCCCGTAATTACAATATGGAAGGGATGGTTGATGGATCTGTTGGCATTTACCCAACAGTCTCGCATTATGTGTCTCGACAATGTCGTATGACTGACATACATTTCAATTCATGCATCCTGATGTTCTGATGCATTTTTGGATGCCTCTTATCGCCATGTCATGACTCTTGACCGAGTAGGCCTAAATGTAGTTGCGTACCAAGATGCACCAGAAATGTGCGTACGCCAGCCATGAGGTTTGCGTAGAGTACCGCACTTTTCCACGCCAAGTCAATCTTTGTACATACGAATGTTTGCGCAGAAAGTGACGTACGTAGCTTTTTTGTGCGTACGCAAGCTTTGTACATGAGGCCCCAGGTCATCACAGGGCACCATTTATTCATCATCATCATCATCATCATTATCTCTAGCCGCTTTATCCTTCTACAGGGTCGCAGGCAAGCTGGAGCCTATCCCAGCTGACTACGGGCGAAAGGCGGGGTACACCCTGGACAAGTCGCCAGGTCATCACAGGGCTGACACATAGACACAGACAACCATTCACACTCACATTCACACCTACGGTCAATTTAGAGCCACCAGTTAACCTAACCTGCATGTCTTTGGACTGTGGGGGAAACCGGAGCACCCGGAGGAAACCCACACGGACACGGGGAGAACATGCAAACTCCACACAGAAAGGCCCTCGCCGGCCCCAGGGTTCGAACCCAGGACCTTCTTGCTGTGAGGCGACAGCGCTAACCACTACACCACCGTGCCGCCACACCATTTATTATTATTATTATTATTATTATATTTCATTTTGCTTGCCCATGTCCTTTACACTGTAAGTGTGTGTCCTGAAGGTGAACCCTTGATGTCGGTAAGGGATATTGTATGAAGTGTAAACAAAACAGAGGGGCTACGGCGTCAAACCGCTCTTGGGAGCATGTTTCAAAAGCTATAGGATAAATTCTTCACTTATACCAGTTGCATCATTTTGTCTGTCATAAGCCACTTTATTTTAAAGCAGTAATCGAAACCTTCATGCTGTAACACCTGAGCAGGCCACCAACAACTATCCAACCACAAAGCCATATGTAAATATATCCTACATGATGATTACGAGATTTGCATTTAGCCCACCTGAAATAGCAGCCATTTAAACAAATGTTTTCTATGAATAAAATTCTCTAATGCTGTATAATGTAGGCACGTTCGGATTGGCCCCATATTTCATGCAAACTATATCAGATATGAAATAATGGCTAAGTCTCTTTGTGTGTTTCGCTTCTCCCAACAAGGGGTGAACCATCATGGGGAAATGCAGTCTCATGCTGTATTAGGAGGCGAACCAAAACACTGTAACAAAGACACTCACTGTGTGTGTGTGTGTGTGTGTGTGCTATCACCAAGCTAGCTAAGCACCTTCATTATGAATGCGCGCGCGTACACACACACACACACACACACACACTCATGCTAAACTTACCATTACAATACCGAAGAAGAAGGGAGCTCTTATCGCACAGGTTGCCACACGACGCTATTCTTTCAGACATTTCTTTCTTATTCTCTCCCAAAAACAAACACCGACAAATATATGTCCCGTTACAATAAACAGTCTCTTCGCTCCGAGTGTCCGTCTGTCACTTTCTGCAGGAACCTTCAGCACCTTCCCTGGCAACGACTGGCAACGCTCACCACCACTACCTGATCCACGTTACCATGGTAACAGCCGCACCGCCAGGATGTGCGCGCGGAAGGAGCGCAGGCACGCGCTTCCTGTTACAGTCTCATAACCTGAAAATTTCTTTCTTTCTTTCTTTCTTTCTTTCTTTCTTTTTTTAAATCAATATACACTACCGTTCAAAAGTTTGGGGTCACCCAGACAATTTTGTGTTTTCCATGAAAAGTCACACTTTTATTTCCCACCATAAGTTGTAAAATGAATAGAAAATATAGTCAAGACATTTTTCTGGCCATTTTGAGCATTTCATCGACCCCACAAATGTGATGCTCCAGAAACTCAATCTGCTCAAAGGAAGGTCAGTTTTATAGCTTCTCTAAAGAGCTCAACTGTTTTCACCTGTGCTAACATGATTGTACAAGGGTTTTCTAATCATCCATTAGCCTTCTGAGGCAATGAGCAAACACATTGTACCATTATGGGTGGTAAAAGAGAGCAACTGGACTTGCTTGAAGATTCTTGAAGACGTTTCACCTCTCATCCGAAAGGCTTCTTCAGTTCTGACTGACTGGTAGGGAGTATCAGGTATTTATCCTCTCATGGATGAAAGCTCATCTAAGGTGTCGTTGAGTCATCCTGTTGGTGTGGGTCACTGGGGGCTGAATGTGAATGGCCTCGAGAGTCGTTAGGGTGATCAATGGATTGCCCGTTAAGGTGATCAATGGAATGCTGATTCTCTCTGTCCTCCTGTGAGCCACTGGAGTGTACCATTAGACATTGTACCATTAGAACACTGGAGTGACAGTTGCTGGAAATGGGCCTCTATACACCTATTGCACCAAAAACCAGACATTTGCAGCTAGAATAGTCATTTACCACATTAGCAATGTATAGAGTGTATTTCTGATTAGTTTAAAGTGATCTTCATTGAAAAGAACAGTGTTTTTCTTTCAAAAATAAGGACATTTCAAAGTGACCCCAAACTTTTGAACGGTAGTGTATAGTGAAATTATCTTCAGGATTAAGCTACACCACATATGATTTGTTTGTTGTCTGGCATGGAAGTAGTATATTTCTACCAGGAGATATTCTAGGTAGCTGTTCTAGGTGATGCACGTGTTATAATTGTGTAACAGGTGCACACACTGTATGGTTCATCTATAACAGGAGGACAGTGATGATAAATATCTTCTGTTTCTTGCTATCTCATTAGCTTTGTCCTTATACCTACTTGGCCTTGAAGCACGTTCAAGTATCTGTCTACTGAAAATAAACCATTACATTGACTATAATCCTGCATTCTGTTAGACAAATCACCATGATTTATGACTGTGAAACTGAAGGGGTTTGTTTTGTTTTTTACAATAATAAAACCTGCACATTAAAAGAAATCATTCATCAGCTACAAAAAAAATGGTGGTAAAGAGAAAATATGGTGCAGTTTGAAATCAATAAAAAGTAAAATCAAAATAATATACGTTGCATTATTTTGATTTCTTTTTTAAATTGATTTCAAATGTCATCTATGGCCACCAGCAGGTCAGATTATACAAATAATCTCACAAGATTTTACAGGAATGTTAGAGATTTCAATTCAGTTAGTTTATTCTCCTGTAGACTTGTTTACAGCATAATAAATGAGGGTTATGTCTGTTCCATTTTCTCTGGTATGAGTACATTATGTAGGCTTAGTGTACATTTCTACAGCTATGTTTCTATACTCTATTTTTGTTGATCAGATGAATGAAACAGCGGGCCTTTTTTAAGAAATCTGGGTTTTTTTTTGATTAGCCGAAGATATTGTGCACGTTTTATTAAAAGAAGGCCATAAAATCGCTTATCAGTGAATAACATTTACAATCTGTATTAGCATTAATCCTCATTTAAAATAATTGTGTCTCGTTTTCCAGCTAATGTGATGAATTAACCTGTAGATGTGTGAAAGTCCGGAATTGTTGTCTGTTTTCCACTAGGGGGCAGGCCAGAGCAAAACAGGGGAAACCTCTTTGATTGTTAAGGAATTGCTTAACCGCTAAATAAACACCAGGAGGCAGTGTTGTCCTTGCTAAAGCTATATGTTTGGGCAACGCTCCCAAACCGTAAATCCGTTCAAATAAGTCACACACACACACACACACACACACACACCTCTCCTACAACTGAGTAATCTGTGGTGTTTTGTATAATAAAGAAAAATGATCACATGACACTGATTTGAAGAGCAATAATAGGCAGATGCATGTAGATGTTAGGGACATTTTCAAGGAGTATGAATAACTGATATTAACTTAATAACTATATGGATAAACAAACAAAAACAAACAAATAAACAAGCTGATCCCTTCACAACATTCCTAAATGAAGTCCCAGCATATCTATTCCATTGTGCAATATCTGAATGAATTCTAGATGACAGCATGTTCACAACAAGGCTTTAGTGCATTACATTAGCACTAAGTGGTACAGACATAATCACATTCTGTGCATTCCAGCAGGCAGAAAGTCCAGTGGTGTGAGACTAAACTGGCTACTCTCTAGTGGTTTGGTTAATACAAAATAATATACAAAACAGTTTTTGCTCATGCATTTACTAGCACTTCCCACTTCTTTTTGTTTATCTTCAGTTTGGTCTTTTTAACTTGCTTAATTTAATTGCTTTTTGAAGGCCTCATGAGAGATATTTTTTTCTTAGATCACTGTGTTCTTTCAATATATCATTTAGCTCATACCTATTGCAAAAAAAAAAAGATTGGCTGGAATATGGCTTAAAATGGAGAACCCAATTGTTTAAATTGTAATTTGAATGTTTGTCTTAAAAAAGTGTCTTATTATCCAAAATATGCAGAGAGGGAGAGGGTGGAGCTTTATTTTATTCCACTTATAGTTTATATTCTTTTTTCTTTTCTTTTTTTTGCTTTTAATATCAAGTTTATCACTACTTAGATTAAGCTTACAGTAATTGTTTCTTGTGTAAATTTGAACTTTTTTGTTAGGTTTATAGTTATCTAAAAAAGTTCACAACTTCAGTTTTCAAGTATAAAACCGCATCTCCTTAAAACAGCATAGTAGGGTATTCAAAGACCAGTAATAAGAATAACATGTGAGTAATTAAATCTTCTATGTGTAAAGCAGTTTCAGGTTTAAAAATTTAAAGTGCTAAAATGAATGAAATGAAGTTGAATGAAATGACCCAGTCTATGTATTATGTGTGCAGATTTTTATGGTGGGATGGACTGGTATGACTAATAGATTGATGGGATATTTATAGCCCCATTGCAGGCAAACACACCATTAATCTCATGACACTTTGACAAGCTGACATGTCTGTTGCTTAAAAAGGGAGGGTGGAAGAAAGGAAGACAAAATAAGAAAGCAGAATGTGTTTGTCTTTATGTGCTGATTTTCACTTCCTCTTAAAGTTCTGATTACTTCTTAAAACTCTTCCACTGTGCTGTGAATGGACTAGAGTGTCAAGATTTAACTTCAAATTGCTAATTTGTTTACAGTGTGGAGTATTCCATTAAAACTTTTTTTTTCAGAATGTACATAGTAATGGAGAGAACAAGTGTACATCAAGAAATTAGGTATTAATAAAACAAGAACTATTTCAATTCTGATGACAGGAAAAATAAATCTGTGAGTTTTTTTTATTACCTGGAGTGACAGACATTATGACAGTGTTATGAATCACACATCTAGAGCCACACTTTCTGATAGTACCAAATTTCAAATAAATGTGGTTCTATATTAGTTTTCATTATTGGAAACAGGTTCTGGTTCATGCCCCACTAGCTCTCTGAGGTAGGATCATGGTGTATGTGTTAGGGAAACTTTATACAGCTTACTTTGTTGTGTTATCAGTTTATATGAGTACTAATGCGCATTGTGTGCCAGTTTTGTCTAGGACGGTGAATAACAAATATTTGTTTTCATGCTGGAATTGAGAGAAAAATGGAACACATTCTGATGACAATTATTAAAATCAACACATAATTACATGCAATTAATTGCATCCATTCATCCATTATCCGTAACCGCTTATCTGTACAGGGTCGCAGGCAAGCTGGAGCCTATCCCAGCTGACTATGAGCAAGAGACGGGGTACACCCTGGACAAGTCGCCAGATCATCACAGGGCTGACACATAGAGACAAACAACCATTCACACTCACATTCACACCTACGGTCAATTTAGAGCCACCAATTAACCTAACCTGCATGTTTTTGGACTGTGAGGGAAACCGGAGCACCCGGAGGAAACCCAAGCAGACACAGGGAGAACATGCAAACTCCACACAGAAAGGCCCCCATTGGTCGCTGGGCTTGAACCCAGGACCTTCTTGCTGTGAGGTGACAGTGCTAACCACTGCACCACCGTGCTGCCCCAATTAATTACAATTCCATAAAATATAAACTAATTACAGTCCCCTCTGAAAATATTGTAATGTCAAGGCTAATTCTTTCTTTTTTTTCTTTCTATACACTGAAGACATTTGGATTTGAGATCAAAAGATGAACATGAGATGATAGATAAGAATTTCAGTTTTCATTTCATGATATTTGCATCTAGGTTTCTTAAACAAATTAGAACATGGCACCTTTTGTTTGAACTCACCCATTTCTTCAGGTGATTAAAAATATTAGAACGTGACTGACAGGTGTTTTGTTGTTGCCCAGGTGTGCCCTCTTAGATAGATTGTTTAAATAGTGAGTAGCTCTGAATGTCTATTCTTGGTTCCAACCCTGGGTTTCACCCGTGAAGACTGCATTTGTTGTTAAAAAGGATAAACCAACATGAAGACCAGAGAGTTGTCTATAGGAGAAAAGCAAGCCTTTCTGAAGCTGAGACAGCAATTTGGAATGTCCTGAAAAAGAAAGAAACCACCATTTTACTAACAACCAGACATCAAACAGGTTGGCCAAGGAAAACAACAGCAGTTGATGACAGACACATTGTGAGAGTTGTGAATAAGCCACTCCCCCCAAACAAGCAAGCAAGCAAGCAAGCAAGCAAACAAACAATGACATCACCAACAACCTCCATAGGGCAGGGAAGAAAGTCTCACAATCCACTGTTTGAAGAAGACTTCAAAGAGAACAGAAATATGGAGACATGAGATGCAAACCACTCATCAGCAGTAAAAATCAGAAGGTCTGATATGTATTATAAAAATTATATTTCAAAGTCTTTGCTCCTTAAAATATCAGTTAGGCTTATCAGACTTGTAGTAATGAAGGTTTTGTGGCTTCATGCCAGTAAATACTGTAGCTGGCAGCTCACGCTGTAGTCTCTAAGCTGTCAGAGCATATTTAACTTCTATATTTAGTTCCGCTGAAAAAAAATTTTATTTGCAATTTGCTGCACACCATGTGATCTGGGTTGCTTTGAAACCTTGACATAATTAATATACTGTACTATAGTTTTTTGATGATTTATGCACCTCTCCACGTCTTAGTATACATCTCTCATGAAAATAAAAGACTTATGCCAGAGTGTGTCTATTTGGGAGATTACTTATAAAGGTTTCCCAGTATGAGTCATTCATGTTAAAAAAAATTTTTTTAATTAAATAAAATATTAATTAATTAGGGCGGCACGGTGGTGCAGTGGTTAGCGCTGTTGCCTCACAGCAAGAAGGTCCGGGTTCAAGCCCCGTGGCCGGCGAGGGCCTTTCTGTGCGGAGTTTGCATGTTCTCCCCGTGTCCACATGGGTTTCCTCTGGGTGCTCCGGTTTCCCCCACAGTCCAAAGACATGCAGGTTAGGTTAAGTGGTGACTCTAAATTGAGCGTAGGTGTGAATGTGAGTGTGAATGGTTGTCTGTGTCTATGTGTCAGCCCTGTGATGACCTGGCGACTTGTCCAGGTTGTACCCCGCCTTTTGCCCGTAGTCAGCTGGGATAGGCTCCAGCTTGCCTGCGACCCTGTAGAACAGGATAAAGCGGCTAGAGATAATGAGATGAGATGAGATTAATTAATTAATTAATGATAGGGGTGGCACAGTGGTATAGTGGTTAGCACTGTCGCCTCACAGCAAGAAGGTTCTGGGTTCAAGCCCAGTGGCCAATGAGGGCCTTTCTGTGTGGAGTTTGCATGTTCTCCCCGTGTCTGCGTGGGTTTCCTCCAGGTGCTCCGGTTTCCCTCACAGTCCAAAGACATGCATATTAGGCTAACTGGTGGCTCTAACTTTACCATAGGTGTGAATGTGAGTGTGAATGGTTGTTTATTTCTATGTGTCAGCCCTGCGATGATCTGGTGACTTGTCCAGGGTGTACCCTGCCTCTCGCCCATAGTCAGCTGAGATAGGCTACAGCTTGCCTGCAACCCTGCACAGGATAAGTGGTTACGGATAATGGATGGATGGATAATAATAATAATAATAATAATAATAATAATCACTTGTATTTGAAAATCAAATATCAAACCAATTTCATTGCTACAACCCAATGTGGTGTGTAGATGCTGGAACGAAATGTAATAACTAGTGTGCTATTCAAGTTCAAAATAGCCGAATGGCTGTATTTAGACAGTAGACAGAAGTCAAATGACTGTCATCTAGGAAATGTTTGACTTGTTTCTGAATAAACCTGGAAATTCACAATACTGGTTCATTCTTGAGTCATTTCTTACCTTGTTAATTTTTCATGTAATGCTAGTCATGTGAGAAAATATAGTAACAGATGCCGCATGAATGATGGACAGTGTGTGTCATTCATCTGTGTTAAGGATAGCGTGATTCAAGTCTATACAAACACCAGTGAACTTAAACATATTCCTGTGCTTTAAAAAACATTCAAAGAATAACACAAGGCCACATTTTGACAGCTATGAAATTTTCCATAGCACTCTGGCTGACACAGCACACACCGTTTCCTTTTTTTTTTCAGACCTGCCTATGAGATGCCTGAATTAACATAGAATTTAAAGTGTTTAATAATTTCTTCAAGTCCACTATTATATAGGGGTAATTATAGGCCTCAAACCCTGATCTACTTCACATTAATCCCACAGTAATGAGATAACCAGTGTACGCCTGGTAAACAATCGATGTTATGACATGACCTCCCCCACACTGTCTTCAGATTGTAAGAAATTGACATGCCATCAATTTTCTCATGTGGCTGACATGAAGGTGAAATTAAGCACTGGGCATGTCAGCCATTCTTTATCAGCATACAAAATAATAGTTATCCTGGTGCCTTCATTCATGTTATAATCATTTATATGCTTTTATTCGATATATATGCCAGGCATTCAGACTTTTCTTCCTGCAGTTCTGGTAATGTTTACACTAATAAAGGACTATCATTACCTGTTAATCAAATATGAGGTTAACTGATAAGCTCCTATTTTCATCCATGTTGGACTAAAGGAACAACCCTTTTCTTTTTTGTTCTTTTCAAGGAAAGACTTAAGACAACTGAATGGAGTTAACAAATTGCAACATAAAGCACAAGTGATCCTTGGTATTCAAATGGATTTGCAAGGATTTGTCATCATTAAGCTTATACAATCCAAAGCAATCAGGTTTGGTACCAGAGCTGCTCCAGACACAGTCATGTGGACCAAAATTGCTGTTTTATGATGGCCATTTCTCTTAAGACATGATGAAAAATGATTGATGTCATATTACAAAATACACTTCAGGTACAGTCACTCTTCACCTATGGTGAACCCCAGTGAGAATGTTTCTTAGAGACAACTTGCACATACACTAAATAATCCCATCCCATCCTATTATATCTACTGAATTAAAAATGATAGAGCATTAGCAAAACCGGGATGCTCTTTAAAAAAAAATCAGAGAAAACAAGAAAGGACACAGAAGTAGGATAGCATTGTTTCCACTACTCTCCTTTAACACTCATCTTCTCATCTCATCTCATTATCTCTAGCCGCTTTATCCTTCTACAGGGTCGCAGGCAAGCTGGAGCCTATCCCAGCTGACTACGGGCGAAAGGCGGGGTACACCCTGGACAAGTCGCCAGGTCATCACAGGGCTGACACACAGACACAGACAACCATTCACACTCACATTCACACCTACGGTCAATTTAGAGTCACCAGTTAACCTAACCTGCATGTCTTTGGACTGTGGGGGAAACCGGAGCACCCGGAGGAAACCCACGCGGACACGGGGAGAACATGCAAACTCCACACAGAAAGGCCCCCGCCGGCCCCGGGGCTCGAACCCAGGACCTTCTTGCTGTGAGGCGACAGCGCTAACCACTACACCACCGTGCCGCCAACACTCATCTTATTCTATCTTATTTATTCAAGCAGACGTGTACATGTAAAGTGCATTGTTTGAATCCAATTTTTTGCAACATATTTTCTACTTCTTTTGTGCAGTTATGGTCTACTTTAAATAACTTTGGTCTGAATACCTTTGTAGTTAGTTACACTGGCAGCTTGAATGGAAACTATCAGTGAGAGAGGAGCCTTGAACAAAGCCAAACATCTGTCACTGTCCCCTTGCCTGTCCTCAACATCAGCAACATCCCTTAGCATATTGTAAACATCCCTCGACTCACAAATGTAACTACCCCATTATTAATCATAGTGTTAAGAAATGATCTATTTTGTTATTAGAAGTAGATGATTGTCTTTAATTTCATAGACCATACTATTTCAATAGACAAGCTATTTCACTATTTAATTGTATTGTCACAAGCTAAGATGCTGAGAGACAGAAATGCGCAAATAAACTTTTTACATCTTGTCCTAAATAAATAGATTTTTATGAGCTTTTCAAAATTATTTTTCTAATTGCCATATTATGATTTCTTATTCATTAACCAGTTATACTGTATAACTATATATAACCATCTTCAACAATCAAAGGCAGACATAGTACCTAAAGTCAAACAGAGAACCAAACTCACAAACCTGTCACAACATTCAAACAACAACATAGATCTAACATAGAGAAAAGACATAATCAAGCATAATAATAAGCTTATGAGATCCCACAGAGATGCCATCTACAGTGTTATGCTGTGCTGCAATGGCCATCACATATTTAGTGTAGAAGGGGACTTGCTGCTGTCTTGGAGTCCATGAAGAAAGCAGTCCCTCGTGATCATGTGGTGATGATTTTCTCAGCAAGGAAACAAGCAAATGAGAACTCATCACTAGTTCCTTGGGAAACCATCATTCATGGTGGTCCTCCGATCAGCTGTAGAACCACAGTTAACTGTCAAGAATGACAGTACAGTATATTTTTGAGAGCAACATGACACATAGACTATATTTTTCAGAGTAAAAAAAAGTAGTTATAGTCAGAATATTTGTGTTAGAATAAAGATCCTATTGTTCATCTCATTATCTCTAGCCGCTTTATCCTGTTCTACAGGGTCGCAGGCAAGCTGGAGCCTAACCCAGCTGACTACGGGCAAAAGGCGGGGTACACCCTGGACAAGTCACCAGATCATCACAGGGCTGACACATAGACACATTATTGTCTGTAATGCTTAATGTAATTAGTTTTGTTCATTTTTTTTAATGAGAGGAACCAACGATTATGGCAGACACTGTAACTATGGCCATATGGTGAAATTGTGCAGCTTTGATCACTTATGCCATTGTTACATGAGAAGGCTTGGTAGAACTGCATTAACCATAGAGGTTGGGTGGAAAATGGCCATGACCCACAGAAACTGTCGGCATGTCAGACTATTGATATAAGGTGTGAGTAAGATATTTTAGATGTGATATGCCAAAAGCCGTATGTCCAGGTGTGCTCAGGTCTTGTATGAAACAATGTGATATCAACAAGGGCTGTTGAACAAAGGGGAGTGGCGAAGAACATGTATTACACCAACTCAGGCCATAATCAGCATTCGGAAACTGGGGCAAACAACATTTCCAAAACAAACAAACAAACAAACAAACAAACAAACTTGTTTTTTCCTTGTTAAAACTGTCAGATTTCCATTACCATTTTGTTTTGCTATTAGCATTAATGACATGGTTGTGTTTTATTGCCCTCTCTGTTAGTTTTGTCAGTGTTTCAAGCTCCAGCTCACCTGAGTCAACATGCCAATCAGTGAACAAAGACACCACACCTTTGATTAGCTCTTAGGTGAACAATAAGAATAAAAATATATGTTTTTTTCACGCCTACATTTAAAACCCGGAATTAATTTACTAGCAGAGTCCAGATGTTTCTATGACAAACGGAATACAATATGATGAGGGCAAACGACCTCTGGTTTATTTTGTAAACACATCTACAAAAAAACAAAAAGCACGTGTTATTTCTTGCCTTAAGATATGGTGTGGTTATTCTGTACTATATAAATAGAAAGCAGGAATGCAGTCATTTTGTGAATGTTTATAGAACATCCATATAGTTGTCTGGGGGAACTGCAAGCTACGGTGCATCCAGAACAGTCACGTTCCGCGCGTGCGTGCGCGCGTGCTTGCGTGGGTGGGTGCGCGCGCCCTCAAAAGTGGCGATTCTAATGAACTGCTCATAGTGTTGCGTCTCAAGCTCAGAATGGAGGGTGTACTAACTTTATATCATTCTAAAGCTTTACCCGACCCATCTATAACTTCAAGATAAGAAGATTAGGCTGTGTGGCGCTTTAAACAGCAGGAACTGAGAGCATTGTGCAGTTCAGGTTATACAGGAGACAGATGTGCTAACCGATGTGCTACAGGAGACAGATGTGCTAACCGGTAAGTTGCTGAGTTCAGTCCCTCTCAGGAATGATGGCTATCAGTAAGTCAGGTTTCCATTATATCTACTTTAAATGCTGTATAACCCGAGCATAATTTTCTCAAACTCGTGCAATAATCTAATCTCGCCCAGCTCTCTCTCTCTTTCTCTCTCTCTCTCTCTCTCTGTGTGTGTGTGGTTATCGGATTTTATTTACAGGAGCAGCCTATTAATAAAAGAGTCACCTGGAACTACAAGGAAAATTTTCCATGCGAGTTTAATAAGTTTCACCAACAACTATATACACAATAATATACAATGGAAAAGAAGAAAGTTTTATTTATTTTCTTAATTAATGATATGGCGATAACTGTGCAAAAGTCTTAGGCACATGCAAAGAAATGCCGTAGATGCCTTCAAAAATAATGAAATTGAATGTTTCTACACTATAAAGAGCAAAACAGTCAATGAAGCAAAGTCAGTATTTGGTGTGACAACCCTTTACTTTGAAGAAATAGTAGTCTCAGGTACAATTTGTGCAGTTTTATAAGGAATTAGCTTAAAAGGAAAGTATCTTCCAGAACCAAAACCTCCATTATGTTTTGTTTTTGTCTGAAAAGTGTCTTTTACACGGGCGGCACGGTGGTGTAGTGGTTAGTGCTGTCGCCTCACAGCAAGAAGGTCCGGGTTTGAGCCCCATGGCCGACGAGGGCTTTTCTGTGCGGAGTTTGCATGTTCTCCTCTGGGTGCTCCGGTTTCCCCCAAAGACATGCAGGTTAGGTTAACTGGTGACTCTAAATTGACCGTAGGTGTGAGTGTGAATGGTTGTCTCTGTCTATGTGTCAGTCCTGTGATGCCCTGGCGACTTGTCCAGGGTGTACCCTGCCTTTCGCCCGTAGTCAGCTGGGATAGGCTCCAGCTTGCCTGCGACCCTGAGGAACAGGATGGAGCGGCTAGAGATGAATGAGATGTTATAACAGTAATAACAGTAATGTTATCATATTAACTTCATGGGGAGAATCAAAGTGCTATCTCACTTGTTATTGGTTCCCTTTCAGAGCATCATTCTTCTTGTTGTTTGCTTTATATATTTGGAGCTAATAGTGTTTCTCTGTGCCATTATGTCATTCCCTTAAATGATTTATATGCTTTTTTCAAGAGCATTTATGTGGACTTCATTACAGTCTTAATCTTTCAATTGATGTCCTGTTACTTAAATTTTAATGGAGCGAACAAACTGCTAAGGAAGAGGGACCCACAATTGCAGTTTTTTTGTTGTCCTACTAGATCTTGTACAACATCTGTGACCTCATCATGTGGCATACAGTATGGGTCATCACGATTTCCTTTTTTAAGCTGTTAATATATGGATGAGACAGTCCCCTTATAAGATGACCTAAAATGCTCAATTAGATTCTGTCTTTGTCTATCATAGTCAATTTTCTATTAATTTTAGCTCTCAGTGATTGAGCATGTATCTTGTGCTCAGGGATGTGCCACCTACAAGTGTGTGCACATACATGTACATATGTTAGCTGTCAGGTGCCTCCCCTGTGTTTCTGGTTATAAGGTAGCTTAAGGAGTGGCTTGTTTTTGTTAGACCTCTCAAGAGACCTTTATAAGAGATTTAACAATTTCATTACAATCTGTCTAAGAGCTTACATTAAAGAGTGCTAAAAGGATAATTTATTTGTTCCTATTGTTATTATACTTGACACTAAGGTAACACACTAACACCTGACTGCTGTTATCTCACCTAAATATCCGAAATAAACCTTGTTTCCAAATTGTTTTGCTGCTGTGTTAATGTCACATACCACAGAAATAACCATGCTTAGGACAATCCTGATTCATAACAAGATATCATGGCTGCATTGTTTTTTTTTTTCTTAATTAACTATACTGGTGCAATTATTTATCAAATGTGTTTGAACTCAGGTGTTATTATATATATATATATATATATATATATATATATTTGGGCACTGCCGAAAAGCAGAGCTTCTGATGAGTGTAAAATGTGTTTGTAAGTGGTAGCCAGAACTGTCACTCATTTTTCATTTTATGGGCAGAACTGTCAGCCCAGGAAGCTGTATTTATTATGCTACAGGTGCTCACTGCTGTGTTTATATTCACCATATGCCTCTGTCAGAGGTTTAGTACAGTATGGTATAAAGCTTTGCTGTCTGTCATCCTGATATAACATTCATGCACAATGTGAAGTTTGTGTGCACTGTTTATTGACTGTAATTTGCTTGTGTTTGGTGCTTTGGGTGAACTGTGGTTTAGCACAAGACTTTGAATGCAGAGGCTAATGGTGCATGTTTGGCTAACTTGTTGAGGTTTGCACTCTTGGTTGAACAGAGCAGGGTGTGTAATGTTCAGAGTATATTCTGGAAACATTACTCTGCAAAATTGCATATTTGTTTACAACAATGTTAATTATTTTTGATTTGTTTTCTTTAGTTGTCACAGTATTCGGTGTATGGTGTTTGATGTCCAGTGTTTGATGCTGTACTCATGTTCAAGAGGAATAAAATGCATATGCACCTGTCAGAGACTCTCTGCTGTTGTGCTACAGTGTTAGTAAATAATCCCACATTAATTTTTAAAAAGCAAAGTAAAAATAAGCGCTGGATAAAAACTCATCTATCTTATGTAAATAAAGATACAAGCTTTGTTGTCCAGTGGTCAAGTGTTTGAGATACGTTTCCTTGCCCTTACAGTTGGGTACCCTGTGGTGGTACATGAACGTTTTTCATATATACGGACGTCGTTCAGTCACAAAAGCCATCAAAAATCAGGCCAATGCAGTACCATATTATCTTAAGCATGCTTTGTGTGTGCGGAGCTCCACTATTAGCCAAGGATCCCTGCTTTCCCCACAGAAAGCAGAAGTTTTGGGATTAACAAATTTTGATTGTTTGTGCATACTGGTGATGGATATGCCAGCCTAAAGGTGTACTTGTTCATTTGACATTTGCCAGACCTACCTGGTAGACATGTTATGCTGAAATTATAATTGATACTTCACCTGATGCAGTTATGACCAATCACTGTCAGGAGTCTGGGGATTTCACTATTCCTTTAATACATACAGTTTTTCATTGGTAGATAACCTGCCTACAATACTATTATAAATTACATGTTGCTGAATAAGTCAGTATTATGTGGAAAGTTATTTTCCAAATAATAAAATCGAAGATTCTTTTCTGTACAAAAAGACTAACATAGGCTTATCAGAAAGCTGGACTTAGTAGTGTTCTTCTAACCACATTTAATGTCTCCTTTCTCAAAATAGACTGTTGTAGGGTGTCTTATTTGGTGTGGATGTACACATCTCATATTTTAGCTTTGCCTTTCTCATGCTCATATTAACTGAACCAGAGACAAACTTTTTTATTTCAGACAAGATGTGTTTTATATTCAGGATGTAATGTAAAGGTCACTATAATAAATGGACACTTCTTGCACAAGAAATGAGAAGAAATCACAATCAGCCATGAAGCTGCACTTATTTTAAATAATTCCATTTATTCATTGACTGACAACAGTCTGTTTCTGACAACAGCAAGAGTTGGAAATTAAATGAGAACAAGGAGACAGTCTGGAACCACTTCACTGAGTGTCTTCCCTCAAAGATTTCATTACATTCATTTTTCCCCATAGAGGAGTAATTTAGTGAGTGCACAAGGAAACATTCTTTCAATGTTACATACTGGAGTTGAAATTATCTTCAGCTTTATGTATATAAATGTTATGTAAAATTTGATATAACAATCAGTGTTATTCACTTCACCTGTCAATAGTTTCAGTGTTATGGCTGATTGGAGTGTGTGTGTGTGTGTGTGTGTGTGTGTGTACCGATCAGCCATAACATTAAAACTATTGACAGGTGAAGTGAATAACATTGATTATCTCATTACAAGGGGCGGCACGGTGGTGTAGTGGTTAGCACTGTCGCCTCACAGCAAGAAGGTCCGGGTTCGAGCCCCGTGGCCGGCGAGGGCCTTTCTGTGCGGAGTTTGCATGTTCTCCCCGTGTCCGCGTGGGTTTCCTCTGGGTGCTCCGGTTTCCCCCACAGTCCAAAGACATGCAGGTTAGGTTAACTGGCGACTCTAAATTGACCATAGGTGTGAGTGTGAATGGTTGTCTGTGTCTATGTGTCAGCCCTGTGATGACCTGGCGACTTGTCTAGGGTGTACCCCGCCTTTCGCCCGTAGTCAGCTGGGATAGGATCCAGCTTGCCTGCGACCCTGTAGAACAGGATAAAGCAGCTAGAGATAATGAGATGAGAGATAAGATCTCATTACAATGGCACCTGTCAATGGGTGGGATATATTAGGCAGCAAGAGAACAATCAGTTCTTGAAGTTGATGTGTTGGAAACAGGAAAAATGGGCAAGTGTAAGGATCTGAGTGACTTTGACAAGGGCCAAATTGTGATGACAAATGACAGGGTCTGAGCATCTCCAAAATCACACATCTTGTGGGGTGTTCCTGGTATGCAGTGGTTAGTACCTACCAAAAGTGGTCCACGGAAGGATGACCAGTGAACCGGCGACTGGGTCAGGGGTGTCAAAGAATCATTGATCCGCATGGGGCACAAAGGATAGCCCATATGGTCCAATCCCACAGAAGAGCTACTGTAGCACAAACTCCTGAAAAAGTTAATGCTCGCTGAAACAGAAAGGTGTCAGCATTAATTTTTTCAGCAGTTTGTAACCAGTTCTATCTATCCATCCATCCATCCATCCATCCATCTATCCATCCATCCATTATCTATACCGCTTATCCATCAGGGTCATGGGGGAAGCTGGAGCCAATCCCAGCTGACTTTTTTGGAGAGAAGTGGGGTACAACCTGAGCAAGTCACCAAACTATCACAGGGTTAACACAGAGAGACAAACAACCATTCACACTCACACCTATGGGCAATTTAGAAGAGCCAGTTGATCCACATGTCTTTGTGATCACAGGGAGAACATGCAAACTCCAACAGAAAGGACTCAGTCTGCTACAAGGTTCAAACCCAGAACCTTCTTGTTGGGAGGTGACAGTGCTAACAACTGCACTACTGTGCCATTTCACCAGTTCCAATAAGAAAATAGACAAATTGTGAAATAAATGAAATATCATATGGTAACTGAGACTCCTGGATGATAATGGGCTTCCTCAGGCTGACTAATCTGACTACAGGTTGGCATAATCCATGTTGACTAGTATGTATCCATAAAGTAGTGACTTTTCTTGATATATCCTGATTTTCTCAAAGGGCACCAATATCATGGGCAGTATTGAGTGAGAGATCATTTTTACAAAGAGATGGCCAGTAAGATAGACACTTCGAACAAGATGAAGATGAAGCTATTAAGGATCCTATTTACAGATGAGTGACAAACTGGGGAAAAACAATATAATGTGTCTTAGCAAGATGTTGGCCACCATGCTGTATTGTAAGGTACCTTGGCATAAATTCTACAGGTTTCTGGAACTGTCCTGGAGGGATAAAAATACATTTTTAAAAACCTCGCAGTAGGTGTTTTGATGATGGTGGTGGATATTGTGGTCTAACTCTTTGGTTCAAAATCTCCCATAAATGGACTTCGATCCAGTGACTAAGGAGACCATAGCATACTATTTACATAATTTTCATTCCTATCAAACCATTTCATGAGTGCTTGTATCCTGTAGATGGCACGTGCGCTGACGACCACACCCATCAGGATAGATATGTTTCATCATAGAATCAAGGTGATAGGTCAGAATAATTTTGTATTGATTTGCAGTTCGTGACTTGCCCAGGGTGTACCCGCCTCTTGCATGAAGACAGCTGGGATTGGTTCCAGTTTCCCTTGTGACCCTGTTGGATAAGCAGTACTGATTTTGATCGATGTTCTTAAAGAAATCAGATTAGAAAGAATTATCTGACATGTTGGGTTACTATCTATTTTTGAGCTCAGATGTTTCAGGCATGGAATGTTAATGGAAAATATGAATTTCTCCTTGCCAATTCTAGCTCTGTGGCTACAACAACTTGAAGTCCCAGGCAAGCAACAGGCAGACTGGCACATTTGGCTAATAATGACTTTATTTTCAGAAGGTTAACAACTAGTTTAGCTCATGCTAATCTTACACTGGGCCTTCAAATCTATCCAGGCTTGGGACCAGCACTAAGGTGGGGTTTACATTAGACCGTATCAGCGGATCATCAGAT
Organism: Neoarius graeffei; assembly: GCF_027579695.1. Taxonomy (NCBI): domain Eukaryota; kingdom Metazoa; phylum Chordata; class Actinopteri; order Siluriformes; family Ariidae; genus Neoarius; species Neoarius graeffei. The sequence goes on along the minus strand of NC_083585.1, from coordinate 34,064,818 downwards.
TAACGTTTTTAAAACGATTAGTGTGCACACAGCAACACCAATACACGGATACGCTCAGCTCCGCAGGCATCCTGCGCTCCAAATCACTCCGCCCTGAACAGCAAGTGCCCTCTGGAGGGTGCGCACTCCGGCCCTGCGCAGCTCACAGAGCGCGCAAGTGAAGTGCACAAGCAGTGATTCGGGACTGAGCCGCTGTGTGTGTGATCCCAGCACATATCACTTACCACTTGCAAGTGGAAGGATGGCAAGCCTAAAGACAATCATAACTACACAATGGGCAGTATTTGCATCAGTATTTGCAGTATTTTCATACTTTTATACTCTTTAATGAAAGGTGATACAAGGCGGAAGTCCGCGCCGTTTTTCAGCAGTCGCGTCACATGACCAACGCCAGCGAATCAGGAAGGTGGATGTCACAGTGACGTTGTCCAATGACGACGCCAGCTAGAGCTCAGCACAGCGTATCCGCGTATTCTCAATGTTTACACAGCACCGGACCAGACACGATCTAGATTGAATACGTGGACCCTGGCGGATTCCCGTTTCCCAGCGTTTCCAGGCGTTTTAATGTAAATGGACAGTGCATCCGCGAAGAAAACGAGACAGATACGGTCTAATGTAAACTTGGCCTAAGTATGCACTGTCTTGCACAAACCCAGTGGCTGGGTAGTTTACCTAATCTGTATGTCTTTGAACTGTGGGGTAAACTGGAGCACCCAGATGAAACCCACGCAGACATGGGAAGAACATGCAAACTCCACACAGAAAGGCCCCATCAGCCGTGAGGATTGAACCCGGAGGCAACAGTGTTAACCACTACACCACCATTCCTCCCATCAAAATCCAAATGTATTGAGGCAAAATCCTCACAGATTCTTTGACTGTAACCCAGGAGGTTGAGACTTTTTTCAGTCCCCCACCCTGTTACCAGTGCATGAAATAAGCTCAACACTGATATCAGCTCAAGGGTTAATTTAATGCCAGAATTCATGAGCACATTACCCAGGCAAGTTTCGTCATAACCCTCAGCATCTTCTCCCAGGAGTGTTATAGGTCCCCTGTGTCGGCCTGTGTGGTAGGGAGCAAGGATGATTCCAATTCTCCTCTCTTCTAACAAATAAATGTAACTGTAACAAGTCCGAGTCAAGGTCTGATGCAGAGATACAACTCCTGATTCACTTGCTGCTGTAAGTGTTGCACAGTGGTATAAAGTAATTCTACAAGACAAATTGTATACACTCACTCACTTTCAGTAACCTGGCTGTATCCTGATCAGGGTCACAGTAAACTGTATACAATAAACCATTTCATGTATTCCAAAGAGAGGAGGTCCCCCATCACTCAGATAGTCATTCACTCTGAAGGGGGCTTTATTTATATACATACGAGGAATGGAAACTTTAGGTTTATGTAGTTGGAGTGTTAGTGTCTGGTATACAGTGCACCCCTTGGCCATTGCCTTGTACACTTTGGTTTGTTAGTCGTTTAGTGTGTCTAGTGAGTTGAAATCTTGGAACAGCAAGTTGTTTCGCCTTATCAAAAGTGAGTGGTAGTTGAAAATATCTTTCTTGTTTGAGCATTTCTGCATAGATGTCCTGCATTTGATGTGCTACTAGTTGCAACACTTGATTGTAGCTTTACTTTGTCTATGACTATCAGTACAAATTTGCCTGCTTAAATTTTGCTAATGGTTTTCATTATTCTATGCAACAAAAGTATGGCTATGGCTATTTTTTGTGCGTATTGTGCTTTTGTAGGTGCTATTTGAGAGCCTGTAGCTGTGAAAAGATGGGCTGTTCAGTCCTGATATGCCTGGACTCCGCCTTGGTGTTCTGTTAGTGATGAAGAGCTGCTATACAATTCTACTCCTTACTCTGTCTGTCCTGTACAGAGCTGAGGTATGTAACCATGTCCAAGACCTAGTTAATAATTTACATTCTTAATTAGAATATATTCAGTACCAGTCAAAGGTTTGGACTTTCTACTTCAATGTTTTTTTTTCTTTATTTTCATTAATTAAAAGACACTTCATGTCTTAAAGTTCCATTCCACCATTGGATGTATTCTCATCTCATCTCATTATCTCTAGCCGCTTTATCCTTCTACAGGGTCGCAGGCAAGCTGGAGCCTATCCCAGCTGACTACGGGCAAAAGGCGGGGTACACCCTGGACAAGTCGCCAGGTCATCACAGGGCTGACACATAGACACAGACAACCATTCACACCTACGGTCAATTTAGAGTCACCAGTTAACCTAACCTGCATGTCTTTGGACTGTGGGGGAAACCGGAGCACCCGGAGGAAACCCACGCGGACACGGGGAGAACATGCAAACTCCACACAGAAAGGCCCTCGCCGGCCCCGGGGCTCGAACCCAGGACCTTCTTGCTGTGAGGCGACAGCGCTAACCACTACACCACCGTGCCACCCTGGATGTATTCTTTGGCATAAAATACAATATATTTTATGACAACATGACTAGACAGAGAAATCTTTTAGCTTCAAAATGATATATCAAACATAATTTTTTGACAACGACAAGTATATTAATTTTGCGACCAAAGTCACCTACCCTTTTAATTTCCGCGCGGTAGTGAAACGTGATGTCATCGGCAGGTTCCCCTTCTTGTGTACCACGTGTCGGTCTATTTTTAGACCAGGAAACCCCCAAAGTGAGAGAGTCATTTCTCCTCGTATATGGGGGCCAAAAAAATTGCGAAAAATTTTTAGTTAATCTTTCAGTTAGCTAGATTTATTGGTATTAGCTAGATTTATTGGTCTTATTTTTATCGCGTTCTATCCGCCATTGCTGATAATATGTGCCACGTCACACGTCACGTGGTACACAAGAAGGGGAACCTGCCAATGACATCACGCGCGGAAATTAAAAGGGTAGGTGACTTTGGTCGCAAAATTAATATACTTGTCGTTGTCAAAAAATTATGTTTGATATATCATTTTGAAGCTAAAAGATTTCTCTATCTAGTGATACCATTTATATATGTTGTCAAAATATATTGTATTTTATGCCAAAGAATACATCCAGTGGTGGAATGGCACTTTAAAGTAATGATGAATGTCGTTACTCTTTACTTAGTTGAGAGGTTCTTGACATAATATGGATTACAACAGTTGTAGAATAAGGATATTTACTGTATTTTTATTATTTAATATTTACTGTTAGATCTCAAACACATTAAGAAGGCAAGAAATTGCACTAATTAACTGTTGACGAGGCCCAGCTGTTAATTGAAAAGCATTCCAGATGACTACCTCATGAAGCTGGTTAAGATAATGGCAATAGCATGCAAAGCGTCGTCAAGGTAAACGGTGGCTACGCTGAAGAATCTAAAATATGAAACATTTTTTAAACACTTTTTTTATTTAACACATAATTCCATATATGTAACAGATGTTTTTTCGTAGTTTTGATGTCTTCAGTATTGTTCTACAATATAGAAAATAGTCAAAATACAGAAAAGCTTTGAATGAGTGTGTCCAAAATTATGACTTGTACTGTAATTATTTAGGTGTAACAAAATAAAAAATTTGATTCAATACAATACAGTAATATCTTGATATGATACATTGCTTGAATATGTGCCATAGGTTTTCACTGTCAATTAATTGAAACATCCAACTTTATGAAATTATAAAGACTTAGTATACTGTGTGGTTCATTCAGAGTCAGCAGCATATAATGAAACAAAAGCTGTGCATTAGACAATAACAAAATTAAACATGGTCAATTAAGCATTAGCTCACTGAATAATCTTTAATTGGTGTTGCTCTCAAAGGTCGCTAAAGCACTTGCCTTTTTATTTCACATCCTGCTGTTAGAAAATTATGCTGTCAAAGTCAGTTAGCTCATTTTTTCACTTGTTTTGAATCCTGCATTGTCCAGTAAAGAATAGGGTCTCATATCTGCAACTATTTCCTGATCGCTGTGGTGATTTCTTTTGGTTGAGTTAAGCAGGAAATGCCGCCTGAATGGAGCAGAGAGTCTTTGCAGTGTGCGTTTTCATCTAGTTCCACTGACTCCAAATGGTGATGTCAGAGGAGATACATAAACATACTCTATTTGTGGTATTATGATATTTCTATATGGCAGATTCAGCACACTATTATATTTCAGTCCACCGCATTTTGGCTATCATTGTTGTAACTTACCAGGAACCTAAAGTACTCCCATACACCAGATCTTAAAGATTTAGGGAACTCTTCATGTTCCTGCTTACTGCTTCCGTAGCCATTGCTATTGAGCTAATGCACTAGTAGTCTAGCCACTCACCTAATTTCATGCTTAGGACAACCTCTGTAGTGTATCCCGATTTGAAATAAAGAGAAAGCTGGGCTTGATTCATTTTTAATGTTTAAGCTGTTGGCTTGAGGCAGCATGGTGGTGTAGTGGTTAGCACTGTCGCCTCACAGCAAGAAGGTCCTGGGTTTGAGCCCAGTGGCCAACAAGGGCCTTTCTGTGTGGAGATTGCATACTCTCCCCGTGTCTGCGTGGGTTTCCTCCATGTGTTTCCCCACAGTCCAAAGACATGCAGGTTAGGTTAATTGGTGGCTCTAAATTGACTGTAGGTGTGAATGAGAGTGTGAATGGTTGTTTGTCTCTATGTGTCAGCCCTGTGATGATCTGGCGACTTGTCCAGGCTGTACCCTGCCTCTCACCCATAGTCAGCTGGGTAGGCTCCAGCTTGCCTGCGACCCTGCACAGGATAAGTGGCTACAAATAATAGATCGATGATGACTCTAGGCTACTTTATCATGCAGTCTATTGAATATTGTTCAATAGCTAGACGTAAATCGAGAGCCTCATCTTGAATGATACAGTGTTATATACCATATCGTTACACTCCTAATAATTACCTGTGGTGTATAATTATTGTGCTCCAGCATTATATTTCTAAAACAAAGAAGTGTTCAGTTGTTTTTCCTTAAAATGTTCAACATGAATAATATCTGAAATATTAAATATTAATTCAACTTTATGCATTAAGTCCAAACCTACCTACATTTGTAGGCTCTGACATTTGAATGTTGAATGATTCAGCTATTGCACGTTGAATACAATCTTTATAGCACATTAACTATATGTTGTTAAATCATGTATGTATTTTAGTGTGTGTTTGGGAAGACGTTTGAGCACACGAAGCAGGAATGGGAAAGGTATCGGAATGACTGCATATTGAAAATCGCATCAGAACCGACCCCCTCAGGTACCATACACCCCCTCCATTTTTATTACATGACACATTTGTGAGTGATGGTATATGTGGCTTTATAAACGTACAGCAAAATAAAAAAAACTGAACTTACCTTAAATAAGAGAAAATGGGCATCCCCATATGCCCATAAGCACCAAATATTTAAGGTTTTGAAGGATTAGAGTTCTAAAATAGTTTTAGTTTGGATTTCTGCAATATCAAGATGTAACAACCAAGACAATACAAAGTTATAATAATAAAATGCCATTTATTGAAACAAAGAAAGAAGAATTTGCGCTGAGTTTATGTTAATTTATTTCATTGTGAGATATGTGGCCAATAGAAGAGAGATGTGGCAGGGAGAGAGGAAGAAGGCAGATATAAGAGAAGGGGTTAGTATGCAGGAGTCCCTTTGTCTAAATTTAATGCATCATTGTTTGGTGGAATTAGTTGTTGCAACACAGCGCAAATGCAAGACAAAGATTTTACATTGATAAGACCATGAGCTTCCATTTCTGTGGGGCCTCACCATGTCACAGTCAGCCAAGAAAGAAAATGAGACAGTGGCTTGATCCTTTTATTGGGATGGCATCAGTACAAGTACAGTAGCAGGAGGGAGCCCCCTATCTGTGGATGCTTGGTACCTACACAGCAAATTCCCCAGTGTTGAATTAACACTTTCAGAGTTCATTTGTGTCCAATTGGACATAATAAACACAGTAGGGTGTTAAATCGACACTCTGGGTGTTAATTCAACACTGGGGATTTTACTGTGTACACATTAAGATGCTGTTAAAAAAATATACTCAAAGGACTAGGACGTATTGTTTACTTTAGAACCCTCTTGCTTGCAAGTAATGGGTAGAAGCAGTGAAATACAATTATAATCAGATATCATTTTTAACATTCCCATAATGCTATTGTATAAATCTGTTTAATTGCAGCACACTTTATCCTTTCCTCAGGTTTGTTCTGTAGGCGCATGTTTGATCAGTATGCTTGCTGGACAGATGGGCTTCCCAATACCACAGTCAAAGTGCCCTGTCCCTGGTATTTGCCCTGGCATGATCAAGGTACCTCCTACAGGCTAGTGCATTATGGCTTAATGTGTTCAGTGTCTTTTTACCAGTAGTATAAATAACAGTTTTTTAGCAGAATATTACATGGGTATAATAATTGAGTTATTGTACGTAATGCACACCTCATACAGTGCGCAGTGGGTTTGTCCTAAGGGAATGTGGTCCAGATGGCCAGTGGCACACAAACAACACCAGCCATACCTGGAGAGACCACTCACAATGTGAAGTACATAGCAGCAACCACAAGGAACAAGTATGATTTCATTTTACAGTCATTTTACAAATAAAAAATTGATCCTATTGTCAAATATATCTGTACCTTGCAGTTCACTCACAGTTATTCATCTTAAATGTATCTAAAATATTAAACATGGATTGAACGATGTGCGTTAAGACCAAATTAGGACCCATGTTCCACAACTTTAAACCGGGTCATGGTCTTTTTTTTTTTAATCTTATTTTTTATTTTGCCAGAGGCTGACCATAATAGCCATACAAAATGCAAAATTATGCCAGTAAAATGGGCTGTGCTTGGCAAGATATGAAGCTGTGACATCAACACAGTGTGCCCATTGCCTGTAGTCATTTCATCCTCTTTATCAATGAACCTCATTTAAACAATAAAAAGTATCCATGTATATGTATATACATACAGTACGTTTGGAAACAACTATTCATTCATAGGTTTTTCTGTATTTTGATTATTTAATGTCTTCAGTTTGACTATGAAATGCCTTCCTCTGTTTTGATGTCTTCAGTATTATTCTATCCATCCATCCATTATCCATAACCACTTATCCTGTACAGGGTCGCAGGCAAGCTGGAGTCTTTTCCAGCTGACTGGGTGAGAGGCAGGGTACACCCTGGACAAGTCGCCAGATAATCGCAGGGCTGACACATAGACACAAACAACCATTCACACTCACATTCACACCTACAGTCAATTTAGAGCCACCAGTTAGCCTAACCTGCATGTCTTTGGACTGTGGGGGAAACCGGAGCACCCAGAGGAAACCCACACAGACATGGGGAGAACATGCAAACTCCACACAGAAAGGCCCCCATCGGCCACTGGACTCACACCCAGAACCTTTTTGCTGTGAGGCAACAATGCTAACCACTGCACCACTGTGCTGCCAGTGTTATTCTACAATGTAGAAAATAGTCAAAATACAGAAATACCTATGAACGAGTAGGTGTGTTCAAACTTTTAACTGGTACTGTATTTTACAATACAGCAAAAGAGAAATCATCACTGGGGAGTGAACAACTGCTAAATGCATGCATTTGATTGTGAAGCTTTAATAATATATAAACCCGTTTGTTTGTTATTTTTGGAAAACATATTTAGCAATTTCAATGCATGCCATTTGAAGATGTACTCTTTTTGCTACAGGAAGAACAGATACAGGTCCTAACCTATTTCAGGGTGATGTACACCATTGGCTACTCTTTGTCTTTGGCCAGCCTCACTTTGGCACTCCTCATATTACTTCTATTTAGGTGAGTCTAAATTGATGAAGTCTAGTGTGCTGAAATCTTATTTATGAAGGAAAAAGATACTTTGTGAACTTATCTATAACATGGGAATTGTATGTACAGAACATTTGACTAGCTACTTGATCAGTATAGCTTGCCAATGTGACACTCAACAGTAGATATGTAGAAAATCTTCGTGTGGATGTTCTGCATTCATTTGAAAATTCATTATCATTTACAGTGTGCAAATGCGTGAGAATAAATTCTTGTCAATACAACTGACATAGCCATTAGCAGCATGCAGTACAATATAGCATTCTTTAGCACATTCTTTTAATGATTCTGCTGTCTTGCCCCCAGCTATGAGATGATATGTTCTGACCATGTGTACTCAGCCTCAGTGTTATTATTCATAATGGCGATGGGCACTAAAATGACATTTTCTAGTGGGGTCATTTATGTGCTACATGCTTATGGTGCATTCACTGATGGTGTTGAGCTCCACTGTGAAAAACAACCAATAGCTCTGTGTCCTGGGACTATAAACATAGCTTTAATATCACTCTTAAAACACATGTGTTGAAAATAACACAACTTGCGTTGTTTTTTAACACATCTCTATGTCCAGATTGGGACAACAGAACTTTTGTTCATTTTAACACATTATTTGTTATTTGTGCAATTTTGGTGTTAAACATTTCTGAAATATAACACAACTCTTGTTGAAATTAAACTTGCACAAAAGATGTGTTGATTTCCAACACATTCGTTTTAAGAGTGTACAATAACAGTATAACTCACTAAATTATAAGAAAATGTCAGGTGGCTGAGACAGCTGCAGTTGCAGGTAATGCTTTTATTAAAGATGGCGATTAGCAAACAGATCCAAAAGAAAATAAAAACCCAACATGAACATGGTCAAGAACAGGCAGAGGGACAGATGATTTGCAAAAATCTTTTATATTTAAGGCAAAAACAGAATCACAAAAAAAAAACCAACAGAAATAAAACAGATCAGAAATTAGAATTGTGAACATGGGATAAAGGCTTAGTACATCAGATGTGTTAACAGAGCTGAGTGGATACTTCAGAATGAGTGAATGTTTAAAGTCTCTATTTATAGGGTATGTGGATGATTGTGGGTGTGCTGTATTAGTCGTCAGGTGAGAGTGAATGTGTCAATGTATAAGGTGGTTGGGTGTTGTTTCCTGTGGTGGCCATATTTGCAGGCAGTGTTCTCTGGAAAATGGAGTCTGATGCCGATTATGGCATTGACAGGAAACCATTATCACAAGACAAAGGTTGTGAATAAATAAACAAGTCATTTTTCCAGCTTGTTAATATTTCATAATAGAAAATGTGGCCATGAAGCATTCATGAATGTTATGAGTAGATTATTAATTCTTTAGCTATGTAACAGTAGCTTCTGTAACCAACTAACAGTATCTTTGTCATGCAATGAAAATGATAGGCATGTCAAATTATTTCTCTTTTGTTAGTAATTAGAGATACGTATGATGTACAGTATCAGTCAAGAGTTCGGACACCTCTACTCATTCATAAATTTCTCTGTATTTTGACTCTTTTCTACATTGTAGATGTCAGAGTGCAGGCACTTACAGATGTATGTGCAGGGGAGAGCAGGGAGCAAACTTGTAATGAAGCCAAATCGCAAAACAAGAAGCATGGTCAAAAGACAGGCAAGGGTCAGTCGATTAGCAAACAGGGCAATATAGAAGAGACAAGTAACGTAAACGAAGAGAGATAGCGAGGGCCAAAAATGCTAGAGTCAGGCAGAGATAGAAAGGCTTGGTATGGACTGGAAAACACAGAACAATACTTCACATTGAAGGTGTGTGAGAGAGAGGCTTAAGTAGTGTGGCTGATGAGTTGCGAATGAACAACAGCTGAATTCAATAAGCTGGTGAAAGAGGGCGCTGTGCTCTTTGGGAGTTGCAGTTTTGAGTGGCCATGTTTGTAGTTTGGCTAGCGCTGTCATTCTCAATGCTTTTACTGACAGTAGAACAATACTGAAGACATCAAAACTATGAAATAGCGAACATACTGTATATGGAATTAGGTTGTAAACAAAAAAGTGCAAATATATATTCTGTGTGGAGTTTGCATGTTCTCCCTGTGTCTGTGTGGGTTTCCTCCGGGTGCTCCGGTTTCCCCCACAGTCCAAAGACATGCAGGTTTGGTTAACTGGTGACTCTAAATTGACTGTAGGTGTGAATGTGAGTGTGAATGGTTGTCTGTGTCTATGTGTCAGCCCTGTGATGACCTGGCAACTTGTCCAGGGTGTACCCCGCCTTTCGCCCATAGTTAGCTGGGATAGGCTCCAGTTTGCCTGTGACCCTGTAGGACAGGATAAGCGGCTACAGATAATGGATGGATGGATGTTTCATATTTTAGATTCTTCCAAGTACCTTGATGACGCTTTGCATGCTATTGCCATTATCTTAACCAGCTTCATGAGGTAGTCATCTGGAATGCTTTTCAATTAACAGCTGGGCCTCGTCAACAGTTAATTAGTGCAATTTCTTGCCTTCTTAATGTGTTTGAGATCAAACAGTAGATAGTAAATAATAAAAATACAGTAAATATCCCTCTTCTACAACTGTAGTAATCCATATTATGTCAAGAACCTCTCAACTAAGTAAAGAGTAACGACATCCATCATTACTTTAAGACATGAAGTGTCTTTTAATTAATCAAAATAAAGAAAAAACATTTAATTAGAAGGTATGTCCAAACTTTTGATGGGTACTATACAGTATTTGGTCACCCAACTTTATCCTTATTTCATAATAACCAAAACTGTTCTGAAAACTAGTTAAAGAGTTCACATCAAAACTCATGATTATAGACTGTAATTAAATCTTTTGGTCTGGAAGGAAATGATTATTTTGTGTGTGCTTTGTCATAGGAAACTGCGTTGCACCCGCAACTATATCCACGCCAACCTGTTTGCTTCGTTCATCCTGCGTGCCGTGTCCATCATTATACGTGATGATCTTCTCAGAATATACACTCCTGACTACCAAAACAGCAGTGCTTTTTCCCATGCTCTCAGTAACCAGGTCTGAGTAAATGTGCCCACTGATGGGTGTGCACACATACATGGCAACAAATATATACAGTACACAGGAAATTCTAAGCAATTTTTTTTTTATTTGAGTGGCATAGCCAAACTAAATACTTATTATTCTAAAATTAAACTTAAGACAGTTATACATTTAATACTAACTGACAGTCCATCTGACCATTAAAGTTTACATATGTATAAAGAATTATCATCAATCTGAAATGCTGTTTAAAATGCTTTCACGCTCATTTGCTTGTTCAGTGGATAAAAATGGCAATTTACATGTCACATTTTGATTGAAGCATGACGTGATTAACCAGTACACAAAATAATTGTTTAACATCTTTAAATTAGCTGTTTTTATTTTGCTAATAATTCATTATTCACAAAATTAATTTTTATACTCTTGTCAGATGTTTAGACACAATTTGATACCTGCATCCTTCATTTTCAAATGGTATGTTGTTAATACTAATGGAGTAATATTTTATAACCATTTTTAGGCCATTAACTATCAAGGGGCCAACAGTTTACCTCATACACTATATGGCCAAAAGTATGTGGACGTCTGACCACGACACTCATACCTTATGTGCTTGTTGAATATCCTATTCCAAAGGTATGGGATTAATACAGAATTGCCCATCCCGGTGCTGCTATAACAGCCTCAGGGAAGGCTTAGAAGTTGGAATGATGCTTATAGATCTCACTTTGTGCACAGGGACATTGTCATGCTGGAACATATTTGGGATAAGCTCCTTTGTTCCAGTGAAGGGAACTTAATGCCAAAGCATACAAAGACATTCTAGACAATCATGTGCCTCCAACTTTGTGGCAAAAGTTTGTGGAATGCCCACATGTTGGGGTCACATGATTAGGTGTCCACATCATTTCGGCCAAATAGTGCACATCCTCATGCTTCATTGACTGTAACACATAAAGTAAAGTGAAATCTTACAGCACCTTGACCCTCAAACTTTATGTCTGTGTTTTGCACATAGACATTGTCTAGCTGCCGCATAGCCCAAGCGGTAATGGAGTACTGCGTGGGGGCCAACTACTTCTGGGTGCTAGTGGAGGGCCTGTACATCCATAACCTTCTGTTATTCCTTGTACTCTCTGAGAACCACTACTTCTTTGGTTACCTTGCCCTCGGCTGGGGTCAGTACTATTTTGACTGCAGAGGATTTTGACAATTCATATAGAAGTTTAGCATTACAGTTACGGTAGTACTATTAGTTCAACAATCAACAGTTATACAATCAAATAAATCCTCTACAAGTTATAAAAGCCATACATTGATTTGGTCAGCAAGACATTATAAGCAGTTATTTGCAACCTTTTTGTCGCACAGTAACAGAATTTTTTTCCTCAGTGACTCCTATACTTTATGTGGTGCCATGGGTAGTAATGCGTCACCTGTATGAGAACACATGGTAAGCCTTATCAGCTGTGATAAAGAAAAACCAATCTGTAGCATTATTTTTTAAAGCCTGCAAACAAATAATATCTTTATCAAGGTGCTGGCAGAAGACTGAAAACATGGCACATTTGTTGATAATTGAAGCTCCTGTCCTCCTGGTTGTTTTAGTAAGTGTTTATTCTTAAATATTGACGTACCTCAGTATCATACACATCTTTCTCAGACATACTGTAGAATTTTATGTAGTGAACACAGACAGTACTGTTATACTAACTATCAGCTGCATAAAATTCTAATTTTAACAATAGTTCATTATGTTGGAGCAGTTACTACACTTATTGCTGGCTGTCATTCTGTGTGTTGCACGGCAACATGCAACACTCTATCCAGTTGTGGCTTCTTTGGGAATACTTTTTTAATTGCTGGAGCAAAAATAAACAAAATATTTGTCCATATTGTGTCTGCAAAGTCAGGTACTCAAGATTAATTACTTGTTTATAGAACTGTAACATAAAAGCAACAATTCTATCAACGAAATATCAGTATATGACTGCGATTACCTACAGCACTTGGCCTGCGGCCTCATGCCTGTGGCTGAATCACAACCCTGCTCATATTCAATGCAACAGCAATCATGCTTGTGCAATATTGCTTAATTGTCTTAAGTTAATAGGCTAATGATGTTCCTTTAGATATCTTTCTTGTTTATCTTTTCTGGGGAATTTTGTGGCTAAGTACAAACTTAAGTGAACTTAATATATTAAGTGGGGGAATCCATGGCCTAATGGTTACAGAAGCAGCTTTGGGACCAAAAAGGTCACCGGTTCAATTCCCTGGACCAGCAAGAATGGTTGAAGTGCCCTTAAGCAAGGCACCTAACCTCCAGCTACTCCCCAGGCTATGCTGGGTATGTTGTATGTCACTCTGGATAGGAGTGTCTGCTAAATGCCTGCAGTGTAATATTATAATTTTGTGTCTGCTAAATGCCTGCAGTGTAATATTATAATTTTGTATCACCTAAGTGATTTAGTAGCCTGCTACTAATCTTGCTAACTTGTATATACACTACGGGTTAATGAAATATTATAATTGTGAAGATCTTACTTTCCTTCCGTGTTCTGAGAAATATGATATATTGCAGGTAAACTTGGTCATTTTCATAAGGATTATGCAGGTGGTTGTCTCCAAATTAAAAGCAGACCGGATGAGATCTACAGACTATCAGTTCAGGTAAGATCACATGCACTATGGCATCTATATTATAAATACATTTGTTGCTTCTACATATTAAACTGTATATTCTTAATTATTAACCATAGGCTGCTTTCTTGCTTAATCCTGTACATATAAAAAGCATAATGTCATCAGTAGTAAAGTTGATATACTTAACATCTCTCCTACTTCATAAATAATAAAGATACAGTTTATCATGTTGTTGTAATTGTGCTGTTCTTCTTAGTTTTCCTGTTCAACCTTGCGCAAAATATTTAGTAAAACCTGTAAAGGTTACTTGGTATTACATTTAAATTAATTAAAAATCTGTGTAGCATTCATTTCACAGTTTAATTCTTTAGAACAAGATTCAAAAGGTATTTAATCTTGATTCACTGTTGGGTTTAGAAATAGTTTAAAACCTTTCCATTTTTGTCTAAAATTATAATAAATATGTTCCTTGATGGGCGGCACGGTGGTGTAGTGGTTAGCACTGTCACCTCGCAGCAAGAAGGTTCTGGATTCAAACCCTGTGGCTGACTGGGACCTTTCTGTGTGAACTTTGCATATTCTCCTTGTGCCTGTGTGGGTCTCCTCTGGGTGCTCCAGTTTCCTCCAAATATTCCAAAAATGTGGATAAAATCAACTGGCTACTCTAAATTGCCCATAGGCGTGAATGTGAGTGTGACTGGTTGTTTGTCTCTATGTTAGCCCTGTGATAGATTAGTGTGTACCCCACCTCTTGCCTGAAGTCAGCTGGGATTGGCTCCAGCTTCCCCCACAACTCTGATGGATAAGTGGTATTGATAAGGGATGGATGGATATTTATTGTTAAATATAACTATAAGTAAATAAATATGTATATGCCATTTTTATGGCAGCCATTTGGGTCAACATTACAATAGGTACTGAAATTGGACTAGACTAAAAATGTCTTTGGGTCTTTAGATTGGCCAAGTCTACTCTGATCCTCATACCCCTACTGGGAAGTCATAAGGTGGTGCTTTCTGTGGTGACAGTGGAACAGACTGTTGGTCTACTACGACTCATCTTGCTCTTCTTTGAACTCTTCTTCAACTCATTTCAGGTACAGCTGAAGATTGAATTTACTGTAAATTCTGTAGTATATGTGCTTTGGCTGAAAGAAGTGATGAACAGCTGATACATTTGTTGCTCTGTTCTGTGATCATCTGCAGGGTTTTCTGGTGGCCATTTTATACTGTTTTGTGAATAAAGAGGTAAGAAACAACAGACATACAAAGATGTACATAGAGTCTTTAAAGGATTAAGCAGTCCCCCCAGGATTCCGCGGGCCTTTTTTGTGATTGTTGCGGGCTAAAATGTCTGATGTTGCGGGGGGCGGGGGGGGGCGGGGGGGGGGGGGTTTTCAAAAAATTGTGATGAAAGTTGCGGTGTTTTTTAGGTTTTTGTTGCAATTAGATTGCGGGAGGAAGTGAAAGTTGCGAGAAATTGTTGCGATTTTCTCTTTTTGTGATTAAAATTGAGTGATATGTTAAATATTAAGTTATTACTGAAAAACTATTGATTAAAAAAACAAAGACACTGAGAAATGGTCCTATAAACAACTTTACCAATATAAAAGATTACCAGGACTACAAACATGCAGAAAAATAGGCTTTACTTATCCAAATGCACCTGTTGGTTCAAAAGTTAAAGTGCACAGAACCTCACAGCACATGAAGTTACCTTAAAATATAATATAAATGCCTCAGCTTTCATGTAAGAAAAAAAAAACCTATTAATATTAGTACTGTGTGC
Source organism: Neoarius graeffei (assembly GCF_027579695.1). Classification (NCBI taxonomy): domain Eukaryota; kingdom Metazoa; phylum Chordata; class Actinopteri; order Siluriformes; family Ariidae; genus Neoarius; species Neoarius graeffei. The sequence continues at coordinate 34,049,545 of NC_083585.1, read as the reverse complement.
AGGCAGACTCTCCTGAAGACTAAATTAAACAATAATTATAAACTAATAAAATAAATGGCTCAGGCTTCATAGAAGAAAAAAACAATTTGAACAGAATCTCACAGTATGATGCTGAAGCTGCCTAAACAATGGAAAATAAAATACTATGTTGGCATCCATTAATTTCTTGTATTAAGTAAAAATAATGTAAAGCGCACACAGTCCTTCACTGTAAACATAACACACTTTCAGTAACAGAATTTAAGCCTACATAAACACTGACTCGCACATCATGCAATGTTGCCGGATACTGTTGACGTTTTCCAACCCAAAATATATTCAAAACCCGCCAAAATGCACTTAAAACCGCCCAATCTGGCAACACTGCGCACATGCTGCAACGTCACCTCAAGACGACGCCAACAATTGGTCAAATTTGTGGGAAAGTTGCGGTGATTGGATATAATTGCAACACCGCCCTGAATTCACAGGGATTGGTTGAATTTGCGTTGAAGTTGCAAATCGCAACATCGCGAAATCCTGGAGGGTCTGATTAATATAGTCAGCCATCATACAACCCCGATTCCAAAAAAGTTGGGACAAAGTACAAATTGTAAATAAAAACGGAATGCAATGATGTGGAAGTTTCAAAATTCCATATTTTATTCAGAATAGAATATAGATGACATATGAAATGTTTAAACAGAAAATGTATCATTTAAAAAGAAAAATTAGGTGATTTTAAATTTCATGACAACAACACATCTCAAAAAAGTTGGGACAAGGCCATGTTTACCACTGTGAGACATCCCTTTTTCTCTTTACAACAGTCTGTAAACATCTGGGGACTGAGGAGACAAGTTGCTTAAGTTTAGGGATAGGAATGTTAACCCATTCTTGTCTAATGTAGGATTCTAGTTGCTCAACTTTCTTAAGTCTTTTTTGTCGTATCTTCCGTTTTATGATGCGCCAAATGTTTTCTATGGGTGAAAGATCTGGACTGCAGGCTGGCCAGTTCAGTACCCGGACCCTTCTTCTACGCAGCCATGATGCTGTAATTGATGCAGTATGTGGTTTGGCATTGTCATGTTGGAAAACGCAAGGTCTTCCCTGAAAGAGACGTCGTCTGGATGGGAGCATATGTTGCTCTAGAACCTGGATAGACCTTTCAGCACTGATGGTGTCTTTCCAGATGTGTAAGCTGCCCATGCCACACACACTAATACAACCCCATACCATCAGAGATGCAGGCTTCTGAACTGAGCGCTGATAACAACTTGGGTTGCCCTTCTCCTCTTTAGTCTGAATGACACGGCGTCCTTGATTTCCATAAAGAACTTCAAATTTTGATTTGTCTGACCACAGAACAGTTTTCCACTTTGCCACAGTCCATTTTAAATGAGCCTTGGCCCAGAGAAGACGTCTGCGCTTCTGGATCATGTTTAGATACGGCTTCTTCTTTGAACTATAGAGTTTTAGCTGGCAACGGCGGATAGCACGGTGAATTGTGTTCACAGATAATGTTCTCTGGAAATATTCCTGAGCCCATTTTGTGATTTCCAATACAGAAGCATGCCTGTATGTGATGCAGTGCCGTCTACGGGCCCGAAGATCACGGCCACCCAGTATGGTTTTCCAGCCTTGACCCTTATGCACAGAGATTCTAACAGAATCTCTGAATCTTTTGATGATATTATGCACTGTAGATGACGATATGTTCAAACTCTTTGCAATTTTACACTGTCGAACTCCTTTCTGATATTGCTCCACTATTTGTCGGTGCAGAATTAGGGGGATTGGTGATCCTCTTCCCATCTTTACTTCTGAGAGCCGCTGCCATTCCAAGATGCTCTTTTTATACCCAGTCATGTTAATGACCTATTGCCAATTGACCTAATGAGTTGCAATTTGGTCCTCCAGCTGTTCCTTTTTTGTACCTTTAACTTTTCCAGCCTCTTATTGCCCGTCCCAACTTTTTTGAGATGTGTTGCTGTCATGAAATTTCAAATGAGCCAATATTTGGCATGAAATTTCAAAATGTCTCACTTTCGACATTTGATATGTTGTCTATGTTCTATTGTGAATACAATATCAGTTTTTGAGATTTGTAAATTATTGCATTCCGTTTTTATTTACAATTTGTACTTTGTCCCAACTTTTTTGGAATCGGGGTTGTACTTGTCATATCTCACTTATTTGCTTTATGGCTAAACCCTTATAAATTGTCCTGTTCTGTACTTGTAATGGTTTTGAATATATGAATATTTGAATATGAATATGTTATACTTCGTGCAACATGTTCAGCATGCGCACATCTGCATAAGTGTCTCTGAACACATGCACACTATGACTCTGTTGTAATACATTTTACTGCATGCTCAGTTTTGCACACGCACAGTCAGCACAGACACAATATCTGGGTGACTGTCCATGCAGATTGTGCACATGAGGAAGTTTGCGCAGTGCACAGCCTGTGCGTGAATACCATGTCTGCTGTATGTCCGCTGTACTGTACTTGGGCTGCTGCCATGTGCTGGTCATAACACTGCTGATTTAGTCAATTTGATCATACTAGCAAAATACCATATGCATAAATCCAATATACTGTTATTTTTGGTGTTTGAAAAAGAGACCAAGCAGTACATTAAAATTATTGCTGACTCACAAAATCAGAAAGCTGTTAAAAGTATTGATTTGTGTGGTTATTTTAATGTATTCAGTTGAAAATCCCCCTGGCTGAAATGTTAATGTTTTTGGTTCAAATGTATTAATTACGGGGCGGCACGGTGGTGTAGTGGTTAGCGCTGTCGCCTCACAGCAAGAAGGTCCGGGTTCGAGCCCCGTGGCCGGCGAGGGCCTTTCTGTGCAGAGTTGGCATGTTCTCCCCGTGTCCGCGTGGGTTTCCTCTGGGTGCTCCGGTTTCCCCCAGAGTCCAAAGACATGCAGGTTAGGTTAACTGGTGACTCTAAATTGAGCGTAGGTGTGAATGTGAGTGTGAATGGTTGTCTGTGTCTATGTGTCAGCCCTGTGATGACCTGGCGACTTGTCCAGGGTGTACCCCGCCTTTCGCCCGTAGTCAGCTGGGATAGGCTCCAGCTTGCCTGCGACCCTGTAGAACAGGATAAAGCGGCTAGAGGTAATGAGATAATGAGATGAGATGTATTAATTACTGTCAGCCCTGCGATGACCTGGCGACTTGTCCAGGGTGTACCCCGCCTCTCGTCCATAGTCAGCTGGGATAGGCTCCAGCTTGCCTGCGACCTTGTAGAACAGGATAAGTGGCTACAGATAATGGATGGATGGAAATAAATAAATAAAAATTACAAAATAACACTGCTGATTTGCTTATATCAATAAATTAGACTCCAAGAGCTTTCTAATGATAGGTGAGACTAATGCGGCTTTCTGAAATTTCATCAAAAGTTTCACTTTGATGAAAAACAGAGCGGTTCATTAATAAATTGGAAGAAATGAACGTGAATTACTTCATTTTTGAGACTGTGAATTAGGTTCAGAATTCAAACCTGTGAACTATGAACGTGAACTAGTTCATTTTAATCTTTGTGAACTGAACTTTCGGCTAGCTGTTGTCAAGTGTAAACTTGCAGAACATTACATACAGTGACGTCCAAAAGTCTGAGACCACAAGGGTAAATTCTTCTATTTTGAATTCTTTTCTAATTTATTACAATAATTTTCATTACAAATTACATTACTGACAATAACTTGATTGAAAAATAGAACCTTTGAAATATTTACATGCATTTCAGAGTGTCGTAGTATTTATTTGGTATGTCCCCTTGTTGCTTTAATGGCAGTCTGCGCTTGAGCTGGCATGGACTCCACAAGTTTGAGCCAAATCTAATGATCTATTTTAGATCAAATCCAGCGGAGTCTGAGCATGTACTTCAATAGAAGAGACAGGCAGGAGGAAAATCTGATTTGTTCCACAAAACAGTTCTGTCTGCACCATCCTCATAGTCGAGGGTCAGCCATCCAGGAAGCCGTTCTGCAAAATTCACAACAAGGTTCCAGAATTATCTTGGGTAATGACCCAAACCTTCATCTGGTGGCAGGGTACACATTCACACCTAGAGGCAATTTAGAGTAGCCAGCTGAACTAATCTGCATGTCTTTGGACTGTGGGAGGAAACCAAAGCACCTGGAGGAACGCTACACAGACACAGGGAGAACATGCCGGATCCCGAGCCTTCTTGCCGTGGACCATGAGTGTTAATCACTACACCACCGTGTCACCCACAAAGCAGTTAACATGGTCAATATCACAAATTTCCTTACATTTAAATAGGGACCTAGAAATAGAGCAAAATCTTGAATATTTAATATTCAAGACATTGAGCATTTATATTATTTGTTTTAAATATTTAAAATTCTAAATATCTTCTGTTTATTTCCCATTTTAAATAAAAAATCCCAGATTTTCAGTGTGGTTTCAGAGGTTTGGACACCACTGTATATTCATACTGGTTTTCTTTTAAAGTGTCAACCATCAATATTCAAATAGTATACTAAAAAACTAATATTATTATACTATAACTAATACTACACAAACAACTATTATTACATCAATTTCTCTGTCCCACAACCTACTGAGGAATTGTCCTAGTAAGCCTAAAAACAGGATTATACTAGAGAAGTACAAGTAATCTTTCTGTACTTCACCCCCTCTCTCCATCCTATTTCTAATCCCAGGTGCAGTCAGAAATTAAGAAAAAGTGGCATCGATGGAAACTGGGAATTAGTACCCTGGATGAACATCGCACCACCAGCAGCTATGGAGTACAGGGGGCTACTGGACTTCAAGACCACGAAGACCAGCCATGCCAGCTGGACTGTCCTGAGGAGAGTGGCATCCACCTGAGCATGGACCCTCTTCCAGCCTCCACACAAATTCCCCTCCATCACCACCATCACCCAGGAGCAAAGAAGGGCAAGGCATATTGTTACATTTCAGCCCATAAGCAAGTGCTGAATGGAGCAGACACACCAGCACTGGGCCATTGTGAACTGGGAGTTGAAGGATATTCTGATAGCTACTGCTAAAGCTTAGGACAATGCGGAAATATATGAGCTATGATCTATATATGATGAAATATATATCTATATGATGTCTATTAGGATTTTCAGAGGCATACAAAATTAAAGATGGATGTAACTTAAATTTTGTAAAAAAAAAAAAAAAAAAGTGCTTTGAAGTCATTGTTATTTAGTGAATGAACCTCTATGGTTTGGTATTTGTAGATAAACTTTTACCTGAATACCAGCAATCTGGAGGACCAACAGAGCAGTGTGAAACCTTTAACTTTTTCTATTTTTAAAAGACTCAAAAATAGGAGGGTCTAAATTAAAATATCTCAAATCAATTGATGTGACTGTTAGTCCACTTGTGTGTTTTTTTTTTTGTACCTATTTATGTTTTTGGACAACAGTGATATTACCTGTTCTGTAATATTGTGGACCATCTCTCTGGACATAACAGTGGCATCTAATAAAAAATTAGAATTTTCACAGGACTGATTTCTTCAAAAAGAAAGCACTTACAAAATATTCATTTCTGAAGTGTACAAAGGTGAAAGACATACATAATAAGCTGTTTATGACGATAAATAGCTCTCCACAAATCATAAAAATTTTCCCAGGTTACACAGTTTAGTTTATAACAATAGGCTAGCAAAGTGGACAGGAAAATTTAAATAAGAAACCAACTTCAATCAAAATCTCAGAAGAGAGAGAGAGAGAGAGAGAGGAGTTCTGAATATTTTAATACTTGATTCTCATCACCAAAACAAAATAATGCAGTATGACAATTAATAATAGAGGCTATATATTGAGAGAGAGAGAGAGAGAGAGAGAGAGAGAGAGAGGAGTTATATTCTAAATATTTTAATACTTGATTCCCATCACCAAAACAAAATAATGCAGGATGGCAATTAATAATAGAGGTTATATATTTTGAGAGAGAGAGAGAGAGAGAGAGAGAGAGAGGTGGGTGTGTATGAGCATTTACAGGAGACAAGAGAAGAGAAAAATAAAAAGTGAAGTCATTGACTTTACTGATATAAAAGAACAAACAGATGATTGTGCATGAAGTGGATTAGGTTTGAACATAGATGAAAATTACACTACGTTCAGAGTGCAACCTGAAACGACCTATATCCGATTTGTTGTGAAATCCGATTTTTTTTGTTAGGCCGTTCACATTACCAATTATATGAGACTTGTATGCGATCTCCAATACGAATGGAAAACGACCCAAAAGTGTCCCGCATGCGCAAATTGACACGTAATAAGCACATCTACGTAATACGTAAACAAAAAAAAGCGCACTCTTCATGTTTAATGATTTCTTTTTTTTGTTGTTGTTTGTTTAATTATCTGGTTAGTGTTAAAGTGTGAGGTCTCGTGTGTGTTTGTTTCTGAACTGAAATGAAAACGTGTAGCCTGGTAACGAGGGTTGACTCCTAAATGTTTCTCTAATTTCTATATAAGTGCACTACATGTTACTAGGAAGTAATGGATTTTTAAACTCTATATAGTGCACTCAAGCTTCAGTAGGCAGTCATTTGGGATATGGCCGCTGTATTACCAAACTCTTAATTCAGGCTTAATAATTTGCACATATTTATTTCGTCATATTAATAAACTTTTTCTACATTTTTATAAATATTTATTTAGATTGTTTATAGCCAGCTGAATTCTGCAACTTCTCTCAGCGCTGGCTCAAGGTGCATAAACACCAGTGTAGTTTGCTATGGAGATGAGGCAAGATCTGGCGATGGTTTTTGTGGTGGCGGCGGAACTCACACAATAATCTGATTAATGTGGGCAGCAGACTAATGAGACCAAAGGTGTCAAATTACTGGAAATTTCCAGAACAATCTTATAATCTTGTAATACAGGATGGTTTAAGTTATAAATCAGTTATAGAAACTATTTTATTTAATCAGGCTAACAGATCAACATCCAGGTCCCTACCAAATCCACCATTAGCTTGATCAATTCTATAAAAGTCTAATTCTGAAAACTGTACAAATGTTGTTGTTTTCCACCAAAGAGGCGGGATTAGCCAACGCAGAATAGTGACGTTTGTCTCTTGTTGATGACGTGTAGGTCGCATGAATGCGACCTGTCCGGTCAGACTGCAGTCGCATGTGAAAATATCGGATATGCATCGGAATTAGGACCACATATCCAAGCGGCCTGGGTCGCATGTGAAAAAATCGGATCTGTATCGTTCAGATTGTCAATAACAAATCGGATACAGGTCGCATATGAGCAAAAAAATCGGATATGGGTCGTTTCAGGGTGCAGTCTGAACGTAGTCATAGTGACTGAGAAAAGAGCTCTTGTTCACTTGTTTTTAGGCTCTAACAACAAAATCTGAATGTTATAACCTATATTTATGGTCTTTTTTCTATTATTAAACACCATTTTACCTGTGCTAGCAATGTACCCTTGTGTAATCAACATGGCATGCAGCTACTATCTTCTCATTAACAAAACAGCATCAACCCATAAATTAGCATCAGAATCGCTGAGTACATCACATATACCATAAATCAGATTCAGAAGTTGTTGAGTAGTCAGACTGATAAATCGAAAGACCAGATTTCATTTGTTACTTGTCAGCATGACCAGCAGAGGCGCCCAATCAACTATCCCCACACATACCAAAAGACATACAAGCCCTATATGTATATATTTAATAAGCCAAGCCGAGCCGAGCCAAGCCAAGAAGCCTTTATTTGTCACACGTCCACTCAAGCACAGACTTAAGCACAGTGAAATTCCTCCTCTGCGTTTAACCCATCTGAAGCAGTGAACACACACATTCACACACAAGTGAGCAATGAGCACACACACATACCCAGAGTAGTGGGCAGCTATGCTACAATGCCCGGGGAGCAGTTGGGGGTTAGGTGCCTTGCTCAAGGGCACTTCAGCCCAACCTCAGGCCATGGCTGCCTCATGTTAACCGCATGTCTTTGAGCTGTGGGGGAAACCGGAGCACCTGAAGGAAACCCACGCAGACACGGGGAGAATATACAAACACCACACAGAAGCCCCCATTGGAGCCCCCCCTCAGCCACTGGGCTTGAACCCACAACCTTCTTGCTGTGAGGTTACAGTGCTAACCACTACACCACCGTGCTGTTAATCGGTCCAAAACACTTCTCAGCAAGTTTAAACTTAGATAAATCCTAACAGATCATTGACATTACTCTTTAGATTTTTGGATGCGGATTTTTCATGTCTTGGCAAATCACCTGATCTGAATATCATTTTGTGGGTCTGACCCACCAGATGCAGGTCACTTGGGTGGTCTGATATACTGTATTTCAATATAAACATATTTACTGTGCTTCAGAGTGTTTAAGTTTAGGTTAAGTTCATTTGATTCATCGAATAGTTTTTTGTTTGTTTGCTTGCTTTTAAAGAGTGGAGTTTTTTCTTTAAAGACAGATTAGCCCATTGAGTAAAGGAAGTGACTGTGCAGAAACACAAGTCAAAAGGCACTTTCTTTCATTAAATGTCATTCAACAAACCAAGGGCTACCATCTGCATTGTGGTTGAGTGTTAGGTGTTGTGTTAACTAAGTACACTAAACTTGAGTTTAGTATGCTTCAGAATACAAAACCTTGTGATTGTAGAATAAAGTATAACTTCATGGAATTTATGTCATCTAACAGTCATTTACACATCATATAAGACCTAGAAAAGGTAGCATTCAAACAACTTTGCAATATAGGCAAAATATAAGGCTATATTTACAACCAGTAAGCGACATCATTGTGCCAGTTGGGGCTTAATAGGTGCATTCATGGCTGGGTAATTTACTTGCGTAAATTACTTGCTTCTTGATTTATGGAGCATTTATTCCAAATGTGTTGTGCTACTCTCATAATATCATTATTCACTGCATGAATATGTGAGTAGCCTAAGGCTATTTAATTTGATGAAACAGAGATGAACCTCAACATGCACATACTGTATAAATTTTTTCTCACTGATTTTTAAAAATTATGTCACAGAAGTAAAATGTAGCCTCGCTCAATAAACGTAATGGCCATTAATCATGCACACTACTTCTGGAAGTTGCAGTGCAACCATAAAAAAGTGTTGCACACAACCACAAAAAAATTCAGTGTTTCAGGCAACCACAAAAAAAAAAAATCTTTAAATGTGATTGCTGGTGGTGTTTGTGTACCAAAAGGCATACACAGATCTCAGGCTAATGTTAAAAGTAGACGGTCTTTCGATTTCGTAAAATCTGTGAAATTTAGTTCCCTCTGAAATTTGGTCATTGTGATATGTTTATTTTTGTAATATCTAAAAAAAAAACAACCCCAAAAAACAGGTCATTCTGTGGCTGGGAAGTTATTTAATTTGAGGGGATTCCCTCGCAAATAATGTGCATGAAATCGCTCGCTTCGCGCAGTCAAGCAGACGGAGGAAGTCCGTGTGCGCAGGTTTACACTGCAAAAAACTGAAAACTGAATTTGATGAGAAAATTCCTTAATACAACCCCGATTCCAAAAAAGTTGGGACAAAGTACAAATTGTAAATAAAAACGGAATGCAATAATTTACAAATCTCAAAAACTGATATTGTATTCACAATAGAACATAGACAACATATCAAATCTCAAAAGTGAGACATTTTGAAATTTCATGCCAAATATTGGCTCATTTGAAATTTCATGACAGCAACACATCTCAGAAAAGTTGGGACAGGGCAATAAGAGGCTGGAAAAGTTAAAGGTACAAAAAAGGAACAGCTGGAGGACCAAATTGCAGCTCATTAGGTCAATTGGCAATAGGTCATTAACATGACTGGGTATAAAAAGAGCATCTTGGAGTGGCAGCAGCTCTCAGAAGTAAATACGGGAAGAGGATCACCAATCCCCCTAATTCTGCGCCGACAAATAGTGGAGCAATATCAGAAAGGAGTTCGACAGTGTAAAATTGCAGAGAGTTTGAACATATCATCATCTACAGTGCATAATATCATCAAAAAATTCAGAGAATCTGGAAGAATCTCTGTGCGTAAGGGTCAAGGCCAGAAAACCATACTGGGTGCCCGTGATCTTTGGGCCCTTAGACGACACTGCATCACATACAGGCATGCTTCTGTATTGGAAATCACAAAATGGGCTCAGGAATATTTCCAGAGAACATTATCTGTGAACACAATTCACTGTGCCATCCGCTGTTGCCAGCTAAAACTCTATAGTTCAAAGAAGAAGCCGTATCTAAACATGATCCAGAAGCGCAGACGTCTTCTCTGGGCCAAGGCTCATTTAAAATGGACTGTGGCAAAGTGGAAAACTGTTCTGTGGTCAGACAAATCAAAATTTGAAGTTCTTTATGGAAATCAGGGATGCCGTGTCATTCGGACTAAAGAGGAGAAGGACGACCCAAGTTGTTATCAGCGCTCAGTTCAGAAGTCTGCATCTCTGATGGTATGGGGTTGTATTAGTGCATGTGGCATGGGCAGCTTACACATCTGGAAAGACACTATCAATGCTGAAAGGTCTATCCAGGTTCTAGAGCAACATATGCTCCCATCCAGATGACGTCTCTTTCAGGGAAGACCTTGCATTTTCCAACATGACAATGCCAAACCACATACTGCATCAATTACAGCATCATGGCTGCGTAGAAGAAGGGTCTGGGTACTGAACTGGCCAGCCTGCAGTCCAGATCTTTCACCCATAGAAAACATTTGGCGCATCATAAAATGGAAGATACGACAAAAAATACCTAAGACAGTTGAGCAACTAGAATCCTACATTAGACAAGAATGGGTTAACATCCCTATCCCTAAACTTGAGCAACTTGTCTCCTCAGTCCCCAGACGTTTACAGACTGTTGTAAAGAGAAAAGGGGATGTCTCACAGTGGTAAACATGGTCTTGTCCCAACTTTTTTGAGATGTGTTGTTGTCATGAAATTTAAAATAATCTAATTTTTCTCTTTAAATGATACATTTTCTCAGTTTAAACATTTGATATGTCATCTATGTTCTATTCTGAATAAAATATGGAAATTTGAAACTTCCACATCATTGCATTCCATTTTTATTTATAATTTGTACTTTGTCCCAACTTTTTTGGAATCGGGGTTGTACTAGTGAAATTATCTTGCTGCATGGACAGGTAATTTTACTTGACAAGACATCTTAGAATAAGTTGGTTACAATCTAGAACTAGTTTTAATAATCTCAAAGTTGGTGTCTTGTATTCTTCTAATAGGAAATGCTAGATCGTTTCAACTATATTCAAGATATTCTAACTTGTTAGGATATCATTTTTGCAGTGTACTTTCTTCTTCTTCTTCTTTTGGGTTTTATGGCAGCTGGTATCCACAGTGTTGCGTTACTGGCATCTAAAGGTTTACTTTTGACTGTGCACTGACAGTTACATCAGTCTGTCGCGAAATGAACAGCTGATCACACCGAGGTGCTTGCTGACCACCGATATTTATTAGTTTGGTCCTGGGGTTCCTTTCCTTCACAACATAACGTCTTTTCTTCTCGCTTTCCATTACTGTAATCAGTCTTTCATTTTTCATTCACATACATCCTCCATTTTTCTCTTCTGTTTCAAATTTGTATCCCACAATGCCTTGCGTGAATGGGGAAAGCCCACCATGTGATGCATGACGTAGTATCTTGTTTTGCGTCACGGTGAAGCAAGAAAAAAGAGCAGAGAATTTAGGGCCATGTGGCTCTAAATTCATTAATTGCTCTATTTTTAAAAATAAACTAATAAAATTGGAAGTCTGTGATTCAAATTCAGTAGCTTTCGAGCCACTAAACAAAAATAATTTAGTGTCAGGGAAAATTCTTTTTATGACCTACACCTGAAAAATCTGAAAGGCAGTACAGCTTTAAAGTAAAATAGCGATATGTCTAGAAAATTGTACTGTGCGTATATATCAAGGACCATGTGTCATTTTCGAGGCCATCCAGCAAAACTCTATTTTCTTTATCCACATTTATGTGTAGAATATTACATTTTACAGTAAACAGCTGCCACTGATTTAACTTAATTCACTATGTAAAAATCAAAACTTGCAACAGTTAATTGAAACTGTTACTATAGTAGAGTTAGTGAAATCATGAGTGGATATGGTGCATCATAATATAATTTTTCACTTAAAATATGAAAGCTCATCAGATGAAGAGGAAGAAGCAAAGCCAATTTCACCTTTAATGGGAATGTACAAAACAATGTAGGCCCAAGGAGCAGCAGGCTAGCCATCTACTAGCCACCAAGTGCCATCAATATTCTTAACTCTACAAAGTGACTGATAAGTTTCAAGCCACAGTCATTGACATGCACTTTTTATTTATTTACTTATTTATTCATTCATATTTTATATGCGTAATGTAACCTTGTCTCTATTTTATTAACTATGTCTTTATGGTATTGTTCTTGTGTTTGGTGACACGAAAGCGAATCTCCACCCTGGTGGATGAAAAAGATGTATTCTGTTACAGTGCCTTGAAAAAGTATTCATACCCTTTGAACTTTTTCACATTTTTCCACCTTACAACCACGAACTTAAAAGTTTTTTTATTGAGATTTTATGTGATAGACCAACACAGAGTAGCACATAATTGTGAAGTTAAACAAAAATGATAAATGGTCTTCAAAATTTTAAACAAATAAAAATCTGAAAAATGTGGTGTGCATTAGTATTCAGCCCCCCTGCGTCAATACTTTGTAGAGCCACCTTTTGCTGCAATTACAGCTGCAAGTCTCTTGTGGTATGTCTACCAGCTTTGCACATCTAGACACCTAAATTTTTGCCCATTCTTCTTTGTAAAATAGCTCAAGCTCAGCCAGATTGGATGGAGAGAGCAATTTTCAAGTCTTGCCACAGATGCTCAATGGGATTTAGGTCTGGACTTTGACTGGGTCATTCTAACACATGAATATTCTTTGATCTAAACCATTCCATTGTAGCTCTGGCTGTATGTTTAGGGTCATTGCCTTGCTGGAAGGTGAATCTCCTTCCTAGTCTCAAGTCTTTTGCAGCCTCCAACAGGTTTTCTTCCAGGATTGCCCTGTATTTAGCTCCATCCATCTTCCCATCAACTCTGACCAGCTTCCCTGTCCCTGCTGAAGAAAAGCATCCCCATAGCATGATGCTGCCACCACCATGTTTCACAGTGGGGATGGTGCGTGCAGGGTGATGAGCAGTGTTAGTTTTCCGCCACACATAACGCTTTGCATTTAGGCCAAAAAGTTCAACTTTGGTCTCATCTGACCAAAGCACCTTCTTCCACATGTTTGCTGTGTCCCCTACATGGCTTCTGGCAAACTGCAAACGGGACTTCTTATGCCTGTCTTTCAACAATGGCTTTCTTCTTGCCACTCTTCCAAAAAGGCCAGATTTGTGGAGTGTACGACTTATAGTTGTCCTGTGCACAGATTCTCCCACCTGAGCTGTGGATTTCTGCAGCTCCTCCAGAGTGATCATGGGCCTCTTGGCTGCTTCTCTGACCAGTGCTCTCCTTGCTCGCTCTGTCAGTTTAGATGGACGGCCATGTCTTGGTAGGTTTGCAGTTGTGCCATACTTTTTCCATTTTTGAATGATGGATTGAACAGTGCTTCTTGAGATGTTCAGAGCTTGGGATATTTTTTAATAACCTAACCCTGCTTTAAACTTCTCCAGAACTTTATCCCTGACCTGTCTGGTGAGTTCTTTGGTCTTCATGATGCTGTTTGTTCTTCAGTGTTCTCTAACAAACCACTGAGGCCTTCACAGAACAAGTGTATTTATGCTGAGAGTAAATTACACACAGTAGGACTCTATTAACTAATTAGATGACTTCTGAAGGCAATTGATTGCACTGGATTGTATTTAGAGGTATCAGAGGACAGGGGGCTGAATACTAATGCACACCACATTTTTCAGATTTTTGTTTGTTTAAAATTTTGAAGACCATTTATCATTTTCGTTTCACTTCACAATTACCATATGTGCTACTCTGTGTTGGTCTATCACATAAAATCTCAATAAAAAACTTTTAAGTTCATGGTTGTAAGGTGGAAAAATGTGAAAAAGTTCAAGGGGTATGAATACTTTTTCAAGGCACTGTATACTCTACTAACAGCCTGTCAGTGAGTGGGGCTTCTCTGGATCTATTTCCCTTACAGGAGCAAAGATAAACAAAACTTTTGGCCATATTGTGTCTGAAATGTCAGTGACTCAATATTAATTTCTTGTTTATAGAACAGTTGTATAACAGCAATATCACGTGGTCATACATGTCAACCTATACAGAATGTCCATATTTTATACGGATTTGATACAAGTTATACGGATTCTTTTAAAAAAACTTTAATATTTATTTAGAGCTATAATCAATTCCCACGATGATCAAAGAGCGCATAACATTTACAAACGTACTGTACACCACAGAAAGCACAAACAGCCAGTAAAGAGTCTTATGAAATCGTGCATTATCTTGTGGTAACGAGACTTCGTTCCACTTTTGATCATGCGCACACCAGATTGCGAGAATCCCGCCAACCGGGAAGTAACATTTTGTTTGAAACGCGTATTTCCACCTGAGCGACTTTCACTAGCAACTGAAAAGATTCTGAATGGGCACTCCGGCAAGATCAACACAGCTAGACACTTGCTGTGACATGCAGCCTAGTGAGGTATTGGTGCAGAGTGCTAAAAAAGCTGTGATGGAGTACAATTCAGAACATTAGAGTGACACTTTGTGTTTTTGTCAAACATTGGAGCTTTGTATTCATTCTGAAGGTTTATTGTTATTAATATAGAATAAAAAGTAACTTGGATATATCATTGTTAATTATCATTCAATTTTTAGGTAAATTATTTTAATTTGCATCTTATAAGGATTTTATAAGGGAAATATGGATTTTGGAGGTTGGTTATACAGGTTTGATTGACCAAAGGTTGACATGTATGCGTGGTTATATTGAACATTGCCATGACTGTGAATAGCTTTGGCCAAATCACAGCTGTACCAATATTCAGTTCACACACACACACACACATTTGATTGTGCAATATTGCTTAGTTAGAACCCCTTTTTTGTTTTAAAAAAGTAAGCACCGTTTGAAAAGAAATGTTTAAACATCTAATTTATCCAGTACTGCTATAGTCACAAGGGAAAAAAACAAGTAATCGTTTATTTCAGTTTAGCTTTAGTTTTATTATGTTTTTAAACCCAACAGTGAAGAAATTCTCAGAATAT
Source organism: Neoarius graeffei (assembly GCF_027579695.1). Lineage (NCBI taxonomy): Eukaryota > Metazoa > Chordata > Actinopteri > Siluriformes > Ariidae > Neoarius > Neoarius graeffei. The sequence continues at coordinate 34,034,300 of NC_083585.1, read as the reverse complement.
GCCTTATCAAGCTTTGATCAGAAGTAAATTATACATTAATTGTTAAAAGAAATATTATAAGTGGCATGGTGGTGTAGTGGTTAGCGCTGTCGCCTCACAGCAAGAAGGTCCGGGTTCAAGCCTCATGGCCAGCGAGGGCCTTTCTGTGTGGAGTTTGCATGTTCTCCCCGTGTCCGCATGGGTTTCCTCTGGGTGCTCCGGTTTCCCCCACAGTCCAAAGACATGCAGGTTAGGTTAACTGGTGACTCTAAATTGACCGTAGGTGTGAATGTGAGTGTGAATGGTTGTCTGTGTTTATGTGTCAGCCCTGTGATGACCTGGCGACTTGTCCAGGGTGTACCCCGCCTTTCGCCCGTAGTCAGCTGGGATAGGCTCCAGCTTGCCTGCGACCCTGTAAAACAGGATAAAGCGGCTAGAGATAACGAGATGAGATGAGAAATATTATAGCTGATGTAAAGTTTACAGTTTCAGTTTATTACTGGAGATTACTGTAGGGAGGCAGCACAGCAATAGTGAATTCCATACTGCTCTAATGTAATTCAATATGTGGCTTAAATTAAGTCAAAGAATTGGCATTCAACATTCAAAAGTTACATCAATGTTTATAAGAGGAAAGTTACTTGTAATCAGAGTTAGGAAGAAGAAACCTTTGTCGCATGCACACTTCAAGCACAGTGAAATTCATCCTCTGCATTTAACCCATCTGAAGCAGTGAACACACACACCCAGAGCAGTGGGCAGCCATACTAGAGCGCCCAGTCAGGGGTTAAGTACTTTGCTCAAGGGCACTTCAGCTAACTGTACGTCTTTGAACTGTGGGGAAAAACAGAGCACCCAGAGGAAACCCACACTGACACAGGGAGAACATGCAAACTCCACACAGAAAGGCCCCCGCCGGCCACTGGGCTCAAACCCAGAACCTTCTTGCTGTGAGGCAACAGTGCTAACCACTACACCACCATACTGCCCAATGCAAACTGGTTAAGTTGATTTTTCTAGGTGAACCATTGACTAATTAAGACTATTTGTTTGTAGGGAAATGTGAAAATTAAAAAATTAAAAAACAAAATTGAAAAAGACTAATACAAGGATATATGAATGAGAAGATGGAAAGCATTCAAATATATAAATCTAATAGGAATCTAGTATATTGCTACATGAATAGTTGTAAATATCACATTAATCACCACAAATTTGGCTCAGTTTTACGTGTTTTCCAACCTTATTGTTCAGCAACATATAAAACAGCACTTGAACAGCAGTCAGGTGTTGCATTTAATTTCATACATATGTCAGAGTTCTGAATACCGATGTGTATAATTTCAGTATTAACTTGTCTGTATGCATGTTTAACTCTACTCTGAATTTTGCTCTTGTTGCACACTTTCAAAAAATAGATACAATTAGAACTGACCTGGGTTGACCTAATCTGCCCGTCTTTGGACTGTGGAAGGAAACCAGAGTACCTGGAGGAACCCCACACAGACATGAGGAGAACATGCAAATTCCACACAGAAAGGCCCCAGTCAACTGGTAGGTTCAAACCCAGAGGCAACATTGCTAACCACTGCACCACTATGCTGCCAAGATCTCTTAATTTTTTTCTTAATATTTTTATATTATTGCAGCTGTATAATAGACAAAATGGATAATCAATATAGCATCCAGGAAAAGCAGTTGTTTATTTCCTGTGCACAGCATAGCACTCATAAAAACGAGGTAAACGGCCAAAGCTGCAAATGATAGGGCTTGTATCAATCTCTTCTGGTGGCTGAGTGGCCCTGAAGGTGAAGTGCTGGAGGAGGGAGGTGAACATAATGAAGAGTTCCACTCGGGCCAGAGATTCACCCAAACAGGCCCGCTTCCCTATGCAAAACAGATATAATGGAGGGATGAAGGTTACAAAGAACAAAAATTTCCCAATGCTGATGTTTGATGTGAATTAACTGAACCTCCTGACTTGTATCTGCATGACTTTATACATTGCAGTGCTGCCACATGACTGACTGACTCAATAATTGCATGAATGAAAATAAGTCTCACATTAAGTGCTGTATTTATTTTTCTGTCAGTATATGTTTGCAGTGAAACAAGGTATAAATAGAATAGCAGAGTCAATCATGATCATTTCTAGGGGTAGCCCCTGCTCTGCAGCTTATGTATTTGAGTTTGGGTCCAGTGTTTTAGAAAAAAAAAATCTAATGTGACCTTATATCAAAAGGTTAGCTTAAGTTACTACTTTATACAAGTGATTCTCTGTGATTTCTCTTTAAAGGCTAATTAAAGGCCAAGGCCTTTACATTTCCACAAAAATCATAGGAGATAGTAGAAAGGCCTGATCTGAAAAGCACTAGATATACTGTAAAGATCCACTCAGAACACTAATTGTAAATGAGGTAAATTTAATTGTAAATATTGTAAATTTACACTAATTGTAAATCCATGATGCACATCCTAGGTTTGTGCTCACCCATTCCAAACACAACGAAAGCATCATTTCTTTTGAATTGTCCCTCTTCATCTAGGAAGTTCTCTGGGTCAAAATTGTCAGGGTTCTTCCATAGCTTAGGGTCAGAAAGCACAGAACACAGCAAAGGAAGAACAATGGTTCCCTGAAGAAGAAGAAGAAGAAGAAGAAGAATCACAGAACTTTCAGCAAAGAAAGTGGGAAAGGTTTAAAAAAAAGACCTTGAAATTATTGTGCAATAAATTATGCATATAAAGCTTTGAAGGTCACACTGTGCATAAGTCAAGGTACCTTGGGTATGAGATAGTTCTTAAACTCAGTGTCATGGAAGATTTTATGTGGAACAGCAATAGGAGCAATATCCAAGGTGCGCTGAACTTCATGAATGACTGCATCTGTATATGGCATGTTCTGTCTGTCATCGATGGAAGGGCACCTGTCTCTCCCCACCACCTTATCAATCTCCTTCTGGACTCGTGCTATTCAAGATAACGTGTATAACACAGCATGACACATGTATCAAATACTTACATATCAAAGAATCACAGCACTAATACTATGTCATAGGAACATCATTCTGTAAATGCATTCCACAACCGATATTGACTGGTCCACTAGAAATGCTTTATTCTACAAGTAATGCTGTTTGGGGTAATACATCTATGTCTAAACCAGAAACATGCAAAGTGATGTCAACACTTTACCTTGGATATCTGGGTGCTTCATCATTAGCAGCAGACTCTGACTGATTGTAGAAGCGGTAGTCTCAATGCCAGCATTACACAAGCTCCACACTGTGCCCACTAAATTATTCATATGAAATTCTGTCCTTGGGTTATGTTTCTCCTGCAAAAGAGACCTATTTTACCCATCTGTATCTGCTTACTGGGACAGAAATATGCTAGCCTTTGGAATATGTCTGTGTACAGTGCAAGACCAGGGTTAAAATTATTAATTTGAGAGTCTTTCTATTCTTATTTCAATATCTTATAATGATATTTCAAAATGTATTGTTTTGTGCCAACCACAGAATAGTCAATGCTGAAGAATTATGAGACAGAGTTATTATGGCTGTTTAACAACATGCAGTACAACATTAATACCATGCAAAAAGGGATTTTACCGCTTCAATTTGGAAAAGGAAAGCCTCAATGAAATCTTTAGGGGGTGAAGAAAGATCCAATGTCTTCATCCGTGCCTCTGCTTCAAGCTTAATTAAACCTCTGACCTTTTCTATTTTTGAAAACATGTCACGGAGCGGTCCAAGAGAAAGGCTCACAATTTTGGGAAATATATTATAGGCCTGTGGGGGGGAGATAAAGAAAGAGGTGGATATATGTGTTACATAAACTGTGCATTAAATTCAGTCATCCTGGGGTATGATGTCACATGGAGTCACAGATCACTGGCAGCAGACATTCCAGCTGAACTGGCAGATGAACACTCCAGCCTTTCCTGGCTACTAATCATCATCTGTAATGAAAGACTCTTGAAATACCTCAGACACAGAGAATCATTTTATGCCAATTGCTCTCAGAAATGTTGTACATTTATTATGTTTAATCATGCCTTGCTTTGTCTGACCTTGCTTCACTTTTCTAGTAATCTATGCATTGCTTTTTGCATTAGCAGCATGTTTATGTCTGTTTTGTTAGTTCTGAGTTTGTTCAGTTTATGTATCTCATTATATAATTTCTCATAAGCTTGGCTTCATTAGCTTATCAAGTTCTTTACCTTATAGTTGATTTATTATAATATTATTCTACTTATATTAAAAGTTTAGATCCCTGCTGTTTGACTTAACTTGGAAATTTTTTTTCTTCATTTGGATGTGTACTAGCCTTTGTTCTAGTCTGTTCTCGATTTTTCGTATTCTTCACCAATGGCCAGAGCTGATTTGGTATGATCCTTGTCCCCAAAGTTTTGAGGTTTTTCCTCTTAGAATAAATGCACTTCAATTAAAGTTTAGATTTGCTGTCATAGACTGGCATCAAACCAGGGTAAAGTTCCCCCTAACACCCAATGCTCCCCAGAAATAGGCTCAAGATCTGTGATGACTCTGAATAAGATAAAGTAGCTGATGTAGAAAAAGTAATGAATATATATATATATATATATATATATATATATATATATATATATATATATATATATATATATATATATATGAGTGATTCCACGCTTATGGGTACTGAAATGGGGACATGAACTTATTTTTAAAAATTCACCTAAAACCATTTCTTTTTTTTACCATCAGGTCACAAAACATGTAATCTTTAATGAATGATATGGTAAAAGATAACTTTAATTTTCTGAGATGTAATAAAAACACATTTATATGCCAGAGTCAGAACGTAACAGAAGTGTTGTGGACATATATATTCTCAATTTTAACAATGTAGAATTACTTTTTGAAACATAGGAAGGTGATGTTTTAGCAAATATAATTAATAAACATGTGTAGTAGAATAAACATACACATTCTTTCAATAAGATTAACATGGTATATACTGTAGCTAGATTGTGATCAATTTGTAACAGACGCGAGTGTTAGGACTTGGACTGTTTTGGCCTCTAGAGGCCGCTGTTATTTCCTTTTCGTGTCATATTTATTTTGGCCTCTAGAGGCCGCCACTGTTCCTGTGTTTTGTGTTTTTTTTGTTATTGCCTGTTAGTCCTAATTATCTTCACCTGTGTCCTTAATTAGTTTGTGTATTTATACCCCTGAGTTCAGTCCTCTTGTCACGGAGTCTTTGTGCTGTTATGTTTATCTCCAGTTTCCTTTGTACTGTGTTTTGTGGATCTTCTGAGCTTTTGCATTTTTGCCTTTTTCTTTTTGAATTATACTCTTTGTTTTTGTTTGTTTTGCCCTGGATTGTATATAGTGTACATAGTATAAATAAACCTTTTGTTACTTTTTCTACTTCTGCCTCACGCCTCTGCATTTGAGTCATTCCCCTGGTGGCCTAGTGGGGGTTTGCTGGATCATCACACCAACCAACCAGGTTCGAATCCCAGCAAAACCCTAACAGCGAGATGGACAATCGTAACAGAAGTAATGTAACAGACATCATTTTGGAACTCATAGGCTTGACTTTGGCATATAAATATGTTTTTATTACATCTCAGAAAATTAAAGTTATCTTTTAACATATCATTCATTAAAGAGTACATGTTTTGTGACCTGATGGTAAAAAAAGAAATGGTTTTAGGTGAATAAGTTCATGTCCCCATTTCAGTACCCATAAGCATGGAATCACATAGATAGATAGATAGATAGATAGATAGATCTCAAAAGGCAGTGAAAGGCTTCATAAAGGACATCAGAGGAAAACAATTGCTAATGTTCTCTTGGACAGTTTGGTCAGGTGACAATCTTAACAGAGGCATAAACACGTACATACTGTACATTTCTTTCGCCTTAGATGAGTCTTCTCACCTTAGTCATTTATCTCAACTAAGTTTAATTGCAAGGCATGCTGCAGGTGACACACTGAATGAGGAAAGTCTTGCTGTTTGGCCAGTGAAAAGATCAAAAAGAGAAGATTTATGCAAGTCTTTCATGGATTTCGCCAAAGAAAATAATTTACCATTGAATAAATTTATTTCTGTGTGTACTGATGGTGCTTCCTATACGTTTAGGGGGGGGATTTGTTCTTCTATGTGAACATGAGAAGAGACCCATCCTAAATTTCCACTGCATCCTGTATCAGGAGGCGCTCTGTGTTCAAACCTGTGGCAAGCAACATGGTGAGGTGATGTCACTGGTTATTTGTGTGGTCAACTTTATTGATACCTAAGCTTTAAAGGTGACATATTATACCCCTTTTCCAGAGTTCCCTGAGATCTTAATGAAATGTCCATGACATGCTTTGGTCAAAATACCACAAGGATAAGGCACTACAGCTCCCTTTTCACTCTGTCTTAACAGCCCTGTTCAAAATGGCCGATTTCAGTCCTGTTCCTCTAAATGATAAGGAGCCACTGATCACCCCACTTTCCTTCCACCAGCCAATCAGGTAGCACTTTCCTCATGAATATTCATTCAGAAAGGCAGCCACGAGTGGAGATACTCGGATGAGGGGGGGCATCATAATTCTAATGACCTCCCCTTGTGACATAGAAAGGGGAGCCATATCTGAACGGCTTGTTGAATCACTTGTTTTCTGAAATAGGCAGCACAAAAGAAACTTGCTGCGTTGTCTTATTTCAGAGTTTGTGGACTGGTAGGTACTCCAGATACCAAAATGTATGTCCACAAGCAATGAAAGTGAGTTTTCATAATATGTCCCCTGAAAATGATGGTCAGTTTAAAGCAATGTTAAAGTTGGGAGTAGTTATCCTGGCCTTTTGCACATGTGCACTGTTTGTCAAGGGGGAAAATGTGCAGATGTTTTATGGCCTGCCTGAGCGAAATCAGAACTTCTCAAAATAAAAGGTGTTGAGCATCCTAAACTAACTAATATTGAGTGACTCCTGCAGTTTCACTATCTTGTGAACATCACTGGCATCTAAATCATCTCAAATGCAAGGCATCAGAATTACAGTCTTATGCTTCCTGTCACATAGCACATAATGCAGTTTCAGTATTACTGTACTGACCATGTTTGGCTCCACATGGATCCAACAAGCAGTGTTTCTCAAAGAAGAAGTACATAAAGTCCAACCTACACTCACATTTAACTGATGGAAACCACATGAAGCTTAACCTCACCATGTATGAACTAGATTACAAGGTCATCAGCAACACCATGTAGCATCAGAAATCACATTAATAGTAAGAAGTGTTCTAATTATTATTGGTTAGCCTATAATGTGGGCGGCACAGTGGTGTAGTGGTGTCGCCTCACAGCAAGAAGGTTCTGGGTTCGAGCCCCGTGGCCGGCGAGGGCCTTTCTGTGTGGAGTTTGCATGTTCTCCCCGTGTCCTCCGGGTGCTCCGGTTTCTCCCACAGTCCAAAGACATGCAGGTTAGGTTAACTGGTGACTCTAAATTGATCGTAGGTGTGAATGTGAGTGTGAATGGTTGTCTGTGTCTATGTGTCAGCCCTGTGATGACCTGGCGACTTGTCCAGGGTGTACCCCGCCTTTCGCCTGTAGTCAGCTGGGATAGGCTCCAGCTTGCCTGCGACCCTGTAGAACAGGATAAAGCGGCTAGAGATAATGAGATGAGATAATGAGATGAGCCTATAATATGGCAACAATAATATTTAATCCTAATATAGCATAATAATAATAGTAAAAAAATGTAGGCTGAACATTAAAAATAGACACATTAAATTGTATTAATGATGATAAAGCTGTCAAAGAAAAGAAATCTAAAAATATTTGGCATTTATGGGTCTCCCAGCTAAAAAGTTTCCTGACCCCTGCATTCGAAGATGGGTAAATTGTGGCTATGGAATGATGCACATGGTCAGCAACAATAATTAAATATGCTGTGGCATTCAAGCAATGATTAATTGGTATTAATGGGCCCAAAATGTGCCAAGAAAATATTCCCCACACTATTCTTGGCTGACAGAAGTGGAACCTGATATGGTCTTCTGTTGCTGTATCTCATCTGCCTCAAGGTTTGACATGTTATGTATTCTGGAGATGCTTTTCTGCTCAGCACAAGTGAACAAAGTGATATCTCAATCACTATAGTCCTTCTGTCAGATTGAACCAGTCTAACCCTTTTCCGGCCTCTATCATCAACAAGCCATTTCTATTTGTAGAACTGCCGCTCATTGAATGTTTTTTTTTTTTATTGCACCATTTTGAGTAAACTCTGGAGACTGTTTTGCATGAAAATCCCACAAAATCAGCAGTTATAAAAATACTCAAAACGACCCATCTGGCACCTATAATCATGCCATAGTCAAAAGCACTGAGATCAAATTTTTTTTTCTCCATTCTGATGGTTGATGTGAACATTACCTGAAGTTGCTCGCCCATATCTGCTTGATTTATACATTATAAACCACATGACTGGCTGATTAGATAATTGTATGATGTGTTTGGTGAGTGTATACTGTATCTCAACATATGCATTTACATTATATATTTCTTGAAATACATTTAGACTTATCTGCTTATGTTATTTAACATGTATTTTAAGAATGAATAGTAACGATACAGTACCTGTCCAAGTGGACTACTTAGAACTTTGAAGTAGTCATCAACAGTTCCAATTATAAGTTTTAAGTGTGGGTCATTGGATTCAAATCTCTGGCCAAATAGGATTGAGCAGATCACATTGCACATTGCTTTATCAATCATGTCTTTTGGACTGAAAGCAGAGTCTGTAAGAGAAAAAAAAAAGTTGGTCTCAGTTATTGTTTGTAGTAATCAAGCTCTTATCCAAGTGTGTGTACTTGGTGAATTAGTATGAGATTAACTGTTTGTCTACTGTAGATCATTAGGGCTATATTTAAACCTTGCATTAAGGAGTTACCAAAAATTGCACATATTAGTATTTAGATGCACAAATTAATTACAGACTTAACTGCTGCTTAGATAGTTATTTGCTGTTTACATGAATAGCAGAGTTTGACCAAAACACAGTTGTCTCTATTATGCATGTTTCTGACGTAAGTACCAGCCACTGTCCAACCCCAGTATTGAACAAGTGCTTATAACCACATTTCACCCTAACAGAGACAATGTAAATGCACTTTATATTTAAAAAATGGAATGTCATTCAAGGGGAGTATTAAATATATACAGTGGTGCTTGTATGTTTGTGAACCCTTTAGAATTTTCTTTATTTCTGCATAAATTTGACCTAAAATGTCAGACTCACTCAAGTTCTAAAAGTAGACAAAGAGAACCCAATTAAACAAAAAAGACAAAAATATTATACTTGGTCATTTATTTATTGAGGAAAACATTGCAATATTTCATATCTGTGAGTGGCAGAAGTATGCAAAATTTTGCTTTCAGTATCTGTTGTGACCCCCTTGAGCGCCAATAACTACAACTAAACGTAACGTGTTGATCAGTCTTGCACATCGACTTGAAGAAATTTCATCCCTTTCCTCCATACAGAGGAAAGCTTCAACACTGGGATGTTGGTGGGTTTCCTCACATGAACTGTTCACACAACATTTCTATTGGATTAAGGTCAGGACTTTGACTTGGCCGTTCCAAAACATTCAAGCATATACACAGAACCATGGCCTCATTTTTTGTTTAAAAATGCCTTGAGACCTCAAGAATGGCACAGGAATAGTTTTAAGCATTAACAATAAATCTAATATAGTAATTTTTACGATTAAAATGATTCATATAGGTAACGGTCTGGATGACCTTGACATCCGTGACGTCACAACAGGAAGTCTATCGGCCTCATCGCCATTTCCGCTATACTAAAACACAGAGCTGACTGCAACTTCGATCCTCCATTTTTAGCTAATTTATCACCATGCTACGTAGATGTGTTGCTGGCAAGTGCAGCAACATGACAGAAGGTGAATTTACGTTGCATTCATGGCCCAAGAATGTTCAAACTGCAAAGGGTTGGACGTGTTTTGCGAGAAGTTCACAGGCACATTGGGCAGCTATGAAGTGGTCTCTCCTCTGCTCATTTTACTGAAGACTCGTACGAGACCTCTGATGTGTTGAGGAGCGTTGGCTATAAGCCCGTATTGAAAGAGGGTGCAGTACCAACAATTAAAGGAAAATAAAACTATAAGAAAAGGAAGAAAGTAAGTTCAGTTGCACCAGTTCTCCCAGAGTGTAAGCCGAGGGTTGTTGCTAAAACCCGGGATGGAACGGGACATATTATCGCTCAGGCAATGACCCCCCCCCCCCAGTTGTTGCTAAAACCAGTGACGTCCCATCCCGGGTTTTAGTAATTGCCTGAGCCGAGCAGTAATGGTGGAGTACTCAGTATGTAGAAAACGGAGAATGAGTGCACCAGCCATCTGATTTCTCCACTGTATATACTTGCCTCAGCAGCAATATCTCACCCTTATGTGGAAGAAGCGAATGAACGGAGAACTGAACAAACAACTGAAAGTCAGATTGTTTCAAAACAATCAGCCACAAGATTGAACTTCAAGAAGCAAGAACACAGATGGGTAAGCGCCAATTCTCATTTCTTTACCTGCATTTAGATTAATACACGTAACTTGTCATGTTCTCCCCGTGTCCGCATGGGTTTCCTCCGGGTGCTCCGGTTTCCCCCACAGTCCAAAGACATGCAGGTTAGGTTAACTGGTGACTCTAAATTGACCGTAGGTGTGAATGGTTGTCTGTGTCTATGTGTCAGCCCTGTGATAACCTGGCGACTTGTCCAGGGTGTACACCACCTTTCGCCTGTAGTCAGCTGGGATAGGCTCCAGCTTGCCTGTGACCCTGTAGAACAGGATAAAGCGGCTAGAGATAATGAGATGAGATGAGACATGTAACTTGTATTGTGTATTTAAGTTACCGGTATAAGATTATTTAATTTGCTTCAGAATGTGATTGTCTCATTTCATCTGATTATTTAATTAGCCTTTTACGTTTTATCAGTGAAAATGCATGCATGTACATGTATGTTGCATAAGTTATAACATCTATCCTGTTTTAATGAGAGTCAACCCACAATCACTGAAGTCAAATCAGTCTTAGTTGAGCAAGTCAGTAATGGTATTTCTTACTTTCACCATAAATTTTTATTTATATGACTTTGGTCTATAGCTGTCAAAGGCCTCGGCCTTAAAACCGGTTCCTGCTGTGATGTCACGCACTCAGGACTGGCTGGCTCAGCGGGGCAGCTCGAATGCCAACTTTGCAGTCGATTTTAACACTCAAATATATATTTTTTATTCCCATTTATGCAGCATACAAGAGTCAAGGATGGAGATACTATCCACTCAGAAATTTATTTAAAAATAAAGGTTCTGCGTATCTCCTTTAACATTATTCTTTTTTATCCATTCTTTGGTAAAATGACTTTGGTAGTGTGCTCAGGGTCATCGTCTTGCTGCATTTACCATGTTCTCTAGAGATTGAGTTCACAGATAGATGTCCTGGCATTTTCCTTTAGAAGTCACTGGCATAATTCAGAATACATTGTTCCATCAATGATGGCAAACTGTCCTGGCGCAAATGCAGCAAAACAGACCCAAGCCATGATACTACCACCTCCATACGTATTTCATAGATGGGATAAGGATTTTTATGCTGGAATGCACTGTTTTCCTTCCTCCAAACATAACGCTTCTCATTTAAACCAAAAAGTTCTCTTTTGGTCTCATCCATTCACAAAGGTTTTCCAACAGCCTTCTTGGAGAACAATGGTTTTCTCCTTGAAACCCTGTCATGTATACCATTGTTGTTCAGTGTTCTCCTGATGGTGGACTCATGAACATTAATCAATATGAGAGAGACCTTTAGTTGCTCAGAAGTTACCCTGGGTTCCATTGGGACCTCGCAAACTATTAGACGCCTTGCTGTTGGAGTGATCTTTGTTGGTCGACCACTCCTGGAGAGGGTAACAATGGTCCTGAATTTCCTCCATTTGTCTGACTGTGGATTGGTGGAGTCCAAACTCTTTAGAGATTGTTTTGTAACCTTTTCCAGCCTGATGAGCAGCAACAACTCTTTTTCTGAGGTCCTCACAAATCTCCTTTGTTCGGGTATACTTCCACAAACGTGTTGTGAAGATCAGAATTTGATAGATCTCATCTCATCTCTCATTATCTCTAGCTGCTTTATCCTGTTCTACAGGGTCGCAGGCAAGCTGGAGCCTATCCCAGCTGACTACGGGCGAAAGGCGGGGTACACCCTGGATAAGTCGCCAGGTCATCACAGGGCCGACACAGACAACCATTCACACTCACATTCACACCTACGGTCAATTTAGAGTCACCAGTTAACCTAACCTGCATGTCTTTGGACTGTGGGGGAAACCGGAGCACCCGGAGGAAACCCACGCGGACACAAGGAGAACATGAAAACTCCGCACAGAAAGGCCCTCGCTGGCCATGGGGCTCGAACCTGGACCTTCTTGCTGTGAGGCGACAGCGCTAACCACTACACCACCGTGCCGCCTTTGATAGATCTTTGTTCTTTAAATAACACAGGGTGCCCACTCACACCTGATTGTCATCCCATTGATTGACACCTGCCTCTAATTTCACTTTCAAATTAACTGCAAATCCCAGAGGTTCACATATTTTTGCCACTCACATACATGTAATAGTGAATCATTTTCCTCAATAAATAAATGACCAAGTATCATATTTTTATCTGATTTGTTTAATTGGGTAATTTTTATCTGCTTTTAGGACTTGTGTGAAAATCTGATGCTGTTTTAGGTCATATTTATGCAGAAATATAGAAAATTCTAAAGCGTTCACAAACTTTCAACTTAGCAAATGGTATAAATTTGACTTCACCTGGGAGAATTGGGCTTACATACATGCCACTTGACTGCATTAATTTGTGATTGCAATCTCTATTCCCAAGTGACTCTAAAGACCATTAAGACTGATTATCAATCTTAATAAAATCATATTGTAGGTGCCAAAGTCATGACTCTGCATTAGCACTACCCTGCATTGTCTACCTTTCAATAGAAATGCTGAAAGACTTCTCGTCTCGTTCTCGTTGTCTCTAGCCGCTTTATCCTGTTCTACAGGGTCGCAGGCAAGCTGGAGCCTATCCCAGCTGACTATGGGCGAGAGGCGGGGTACACCCTGGACAAGTCGCCAGGTCATCACAGGGCTGACACATAGACACAGACAACCATTCACACTCACATTCACACCTACGGTCAATTTAGAGTCACCAGTTAACCTAACCTGCATGTCTTTGGACTGTGGGGGAAACCGTAGCACCCGGAGGAAACCCACGCAGACATGAGGAGAACATGCAAACTCCACACAGAAAGGCCCTTGCCGGCCACGGGGCTCGAACCCGGACCTTCTTGCTGTGAGGCGACAGCGCTAACCACTACACCACCGTGCCGCCCCTGCTGAAAGACTTCATATCCAGTATATCAGAAATGTAAAACAGACAACACATGCTATTTGCATATGTTTATACCGGTATGCACCAAGTCCTTTAGTAATTCAGAGCCCTTGTATGGTACAAATCTGTGATTACTAACCCTTGTTAACTAAGCTTGTAATTTCATAATTATAGTTATCAATGCAACTTGATAGACCAGGTTTGTATGAAAGTTAATGTAAAAACCAAATTCACATGAGTATTCCGGAGTTTATGGCAGGGTGGCACAGCAAGTTGCATTACTTTATCACAGCTCCCAAGTCCCAGATTCAATTCTGAGCTTGAGTTACTGTCTGTGCGGAGTTTCTGTGCATGTCCTCATGGATTTCCTGCAGGTTAGTTGGGTTTATCCCACCTCCCAAAAGCATGCCAATAGCTGGACTGACTAAGATAGACTGCCCCTATATGTGATTGTGTGTGTTAATGTGTGTACATGCCCATAAATGCCTATCCAGGTTCTATTCCTGCCTCCCAGTGTTCCTGAGGTGGACTCCAGATCCACCACAACCCTGACCAGGATAAAGCAGTTATTGAAAGTGAGCGAGTCCAGAGTTTATGTCCCAGTTTTACTGGTGAAGCCCAAAACATTAATGTTCAAGTGGTCTACAATGTGTAGATTTATTCATTAATTCATTCAGCCACAGTAACCAAACCTGGTCAGAGTTTTGGAGGACATGTACCCTATCCCAGGAAAACTGGGCACAAGGCAGAAATACACCATGCTCACAGACACATACTCAATTATACCTAGAGACAATGTACATATTCAATCCAACCATTAGCATGTTTTTGGGAAGTGAAGGGAAACCCACACAGACAACATGCAAAACTCCACACAGAAAATAACTGGAGCTCAGGATCAAACCCAGGACCCCTGACATGTGAGCATGCAAACGCTACCCACTGCGTAGCTGTGAAATTACTCTTTTTAGATATTATAAACAAAACAGTTATTACCTTACCATTAGACAGGCACTTGCAGAGGTTACTTTGGTAAGGCTACTTTGCTTGTAGCTATTAAGGCTGGACAATGTGACAAGATTTTTCCCAGTACATTTGATTTTTACAATTGATTATGACAAGATTTAAAGTCCTAAACCTCTGCATATAAGACAAACAATTTGCAGCATGATGAATTAATTTAAAAATGCAGTCCTGTACAAAAATCTTAGACACCCTATTTTTTCACACAAATATTAATTTTAGGACTTCTGCACGAGATTACTTGTTTTTATACAAAACATAAAATGACAAAATGAATGACTTAAGTTAGTACAAAATCATTTTATATTTCTAAACATTACTCTTCCAACAAAAAACTTAAAAAAATTAATGTGTCAGGAAAGAAACCAACATATTACAAATAATGCAAAATCAAATTTCCAGTGACTGTGATCTCAGGGCTCAGAGATTGGCTTTCTGTTAACAAAAACAAAAGTCAGATGAGTTTCTGCTTAAATCTGATAGCAATAAGTCAATACCTCCAAATGTCCGAAAAGTTTGCACAAGACAGCTGGCTTCCTCCTTCACCTTATCCTCGATGCTCCGCCGACCCATCCCAAAGTTCTTCAGGTTTAACAGAGAGAACCGCCGAAGCTGCTTCCATCTTTCCCCACTGCTGACTAAAACACCTGGAGTGCAAGGAAAACATGTATAGAACTACTCCCTCAGTGTATGAGTGTAAAATTTTAAACAAATAATTTTCTTTGATCATTATGTGCATTCATATTCTCTCTCTTTAGTAACTTAATCTGGTTTACTGTTTAACTAGAAACTTCACTGATGTAAATGAACTTACCATATCCATTAGTGATCTTCATTGCGAGGGGGTAGTTTTCCCTGCCACTAAACTCATTGCCCATGCCAATCATGGTGTCTTTCAGGGCTTGGTATCCAGAGATGACCACAACGGGTGTGTTGGCAAACCAAAGGGTGAAAACAGAGCCATGCTTTTTACTGAGCTGATTGAAAGAAATGTAAGGAATTTAAGATTACAAATCTTAAATATTATTCCTCCATCTGGGAACTGTTAATGTTGTGTTTAATGAGTCCACAGACGCTTGACAGCCTACCGGGAAATTATCGAACTCTATACGTCTGGCCATTTTAAACTCCGAGACAAGATCTCAGGAACAGAAAATTGGTCAAGCTAATGACCTACTCATAACTTGAAACCTATTTCTAATTAACCAACATGATTTGTGACAATTTTCACAAACAACTGCAAGTGTCATTTGCTTATAAGTCCATGAAACCAAAAGTGGAAAAAACACATTTTAGGCAGAGCCTAGAAATTACTTCAACACTTTTTAGACCCACAGTGAACATTTGTGGAAGTTTCCTTTTATGAGTTTTGACTCTGTAAAGCAGGGCTCTTCAACTACTTTTTTTATGAGAACCAACTTATTCAAATATTAGCAAGGTGGCCAAAGAAATTTCAGAAAAATTTTAGCACATACATGTCAACATGAACAGCACTAAATACTCTCAATCCCATTTATCAACCATGTGTTTAGGCTTAAAAGGGATACACAGTTACAAATGAAAATTTGCCCATAAAATTTTCCATTAATCAGAATTTCAAAGTCAGGCTCATAGGAAGTGATAGCAAGCCACAGACACTCGTAGAGCTGCTTGTGAGGGAGGCACGGGTGTTTGTCACAGTCCTTTCATTGGCTTCTGGCTGTTCTTATTTTAATACTTGACAGTGCTGGCACTGAATCACTACAGATGAGTATATTATTTGCCACCACCTCTTCCATCCACCTTCATGCTCTAGAATTCTAATTCCACTTCAAGAACGTTCATTTGCTCTGCACTGTTATTTTCTGTCCATCCAAAACTTGTTTTTTTGTGCTTCCCCCTCTCCTAACAAGCCTCTAAAACCCTCTTTGTTGGATGACTTTCTTTATATCCCTTTAGGTTTACCCAGTAGTTGGCCATTAACTGCTTCCTATGGAGCCAAAGTGGCATTTCTCCTGCCTCAACCTGAAGAGCACACAGTGGCACTGTTTTCACTGCTCCTAAGCAGATTCTCAGTGTTCTAGCTTGAATGACATCCAAATCTGATAACACAGATACACTATGCAACTGTAATCAATTCTTGTTCGAATTAATGACACGTAAATATCATTCGATGAAGCAACATCAGCTCCCCAGTCTACCCCTGTCAGACATCTCATGACATTGATGACTTTCTGACTTTCCTTCACTTCTTACATGCTCTCTCCAAGTTAGTCTAGGGTCAAAATGGATTCCCAGAAAGTGAAAGCTTTCTACTCTTTCCAGATTATTTCCATATAACTTGAAAATTCATTCCTTCTTTTACTTTCCTATCAAGCATAACTAACTTTTTCCACTAAGAATTTAAAACCCCATTCTGTTCCACTTCCCTCCACTTGGTTTATCCCTTCTTACAGATTCTTGACTACATGTTCCACATTTCCTCCCCTTTTCCACATTGCCCCATCATCTACAAACAAGGATCTTCCCATGCCTGGTGGTATGCTATCATATATGCCATTTATCATAACTGAGAATAATGTAGGGCTTAGAACACTCCCTTGGGGTGTACCATTTTCTACCACATGCTTTGCTGAGAGCTCTGACCCTATTTTGACCTGGCTTGCCTTCCACTTAGAAAATCCATAATCCAGTTGAAGTCGTTTCCTGTCATCCCATATCGAAGAGTGTAAAACTTTAAGGAGAACCATGTGACTATGTGACATGACCATGACCATGTGACAGTTGGAGTGTCAATCACGGGACAGAGGTGTTGGTGCGGTATATAAGGAGCCAAAGCTTTGACTGACTTCATGGGTAAGTGCTGGGAGACTAGTGTGAGATTTGTCTTTGTTGTCTGTAGCAGTGCTAAGAAATGGAACCTATCATGAAAAGAAGAAAAAGTTCCCCTATTTGGGAATATTTTGAAATTATATCATCCAGTACAGAAAGGAAGCATTATGTGTAACGAATACCAAATTCCCACACCAGTGTGTATACATGGAAATATTTCTTTACACTCCAATATTCACATTTCCACAAGATCAACACATTACCTATTCATATTTTCTGTTAAAATGAAACTCATACAAACATACAACCTTATTTCATCACTTTGATCAATAACCACATTCATTAATTTATGACAATACATCACCTATCTCTTTTATCCATATACGTATTAGAGTGAAGGTGGCACGGTGGTGTAGTGGTCAGCACCATCGCCTCACAGCAAGTAGGTTCTGAGTTCGAGTCCAGTGGACGACGGGATCCTTTCTGTGCGGAGTTTGTATGTTCTCCCTATATCTGCATGGGTTTCCTCCGGGTGCTCCGGTTTCCCCCACAGTCCAAAGACATTCAGGTTAGGCTAATTGGTGGGTCTAAATTGACCGTAGGTGTGAATGGTTGTTTGTATCTATGTGTCAGCCCTGCGATGATCTGGCAACTTGTCCAGGGTGTACTCCGCCTCTCACCCATAGTCAGCTGGGATAGGCTCCAGCTTGCCCGCGATCCTGCACAGGATAAGCAGCTACAGATAATGGATGGGTGGATGGTATTCGAACGACATTCTGCTATTACTTCTATAACCCACAAGATGTCGCTGTTACATGACACAGCAACACGGACACTTTTCCCCGACACAGACATTACATGTATTAAATGGTGACAATGCATGAATAAAATATAAAATCTGATCTGTTAATTTATTCCTATTATTGGATCAAAGTATCGCTGTAAGCTGTGTGATCAGGTCCTGTCATTCAATCACAGCACCTCATGCTGTGACATGTTCATGCTAAACATGAAAATGTTGCAGCACGCCTTGGCAACACACAGCCAAAACATTTTCATTTCCCCACCAAATCCTGCAGGTTGTGCTGTGGTCATCGTTTGTCAGACTCAACCAGAACTATATATTAATTCTTATCTTTGTAGCCTAATAATACATTGGCATATTATCATGCATTATGTAATGTAGAATTACATACAATTCAATAAAATAAACCCAATCACTGAATCCTTGTTACAGATATCAGAAAGTAATACCTAAGACAAGGCATTAGTGGAGATGATGGTGAAGGATGAAGTCAAGTCAACTTTGTCAAATATGCTATACATACTCGACATACAGCACCGATGAAATTTCAGTCCTCTCTGACCCACGGTGCAAACAGGCAATGCAATAAATAAAAATAAAAATAGAATAATTGAAATAAACAATATAAACAGTATAAACACTCTAGATAAGAACTAGACATAAACTAAACACTCATATATTATATATTACACACACACACACACACACACACACACACACACACACTTGGTGCAAATAAACAGTCATGGGCACTTGAGGTATAGCAGGTAAACATGAAATAAGCAGTATAAACAATAAACTAATAGCTGTTAAGGTGAGGTAGTGCGGAATAGTGCAAATGAGCGAGGTAAAGTGAAATGTGCAGTCCCTGAGTTCAGTGTGTTAATGAACGTTGAGAGTATGTGTGTGTGTGTGTGGGGGGGGGGGGGGGGGGGGGGCGTGAGGGTGACATGTCAGATGCTGAAGGGGGGGCAGGGGTGTGTGCAAGCAGAATCTGTGGCAGGGGGCAGAGGGGGGAGGAGGGGCAGAACAGGGAGGGAGTTGAGCCTCCTGACCGCCTGGTGAAAGAAACTGTCCTTGAGCCTGCTGGTTTTGGCCCGGAGACTCTGCAGTCTCCTCCCCGACGGCAGCAGACTGAAGAGGCTGTGAGATGGGTGGGTGGGGTCACCTGCAATCCTAATGGCTTTGTGGGTGAGGCGGGAGTTATAAATATCCATCAGAGAAGGGAGGGAGACACCAATGATCCTCTCAGCTGCTCTCACGATGCGCTGCAGAGTCTTGCAGCAGGACACAGTGCAGGCGCCGTACCACACGGTGAGGCAGCTGGTCAGGATGTTCTCGATGGTGCCTCTGTAGAATGTGTGCATGATGGGGGCTGGGACTCTTGCTCTCCTCAGTTTGCGGAGGAAGTACAGACGCTGTTGGGCTTTTTTGGCCAGTGATACGGTGTTGTTGCTCCAGGACAGGTCTTCAGAGATGTGCACACCCAGAAACTTGGTGCTGCTCACCCTCTCCACTGCAGCACCGTCGATAGATAGTGGAGCATGCTGGGTGTGTGCTCTCCTGAAGTCCACAACAATGAACAACCAACCATTCTCCATTATAGAAGATGAGGGCTTCAGAAATTATTCAAGACTGATGAACCCCTCCTACACATTACTATCAAGAAAAATTCAAATCTATGGTGGAGGCCCATTACAAGGTCACCAGAGAGAAGGCAATAGCTGAGGTGAGCAAGGTCACTAATGTGAGTCTCACTGCAGATATGTGGACCTCCATTACCATGAACGCATATCTAGAAGTAACTTGCCACTACATCACTGATATTTTTGTCCACAGTCCTTTTGGGAATTAAAAAGTTCCCTCAATGCCACACAGCTGTTCATCTTGCCAAAGCCAAAGAACAACTTTTGGCAGAGTGGGGAATCAATGGTATAGTGAGAAGCCTGGTCACTGATAGGAATCCTAACATGATAGCTTGTGCCAGCCAATTAAATCTGCGACAGATCACCTGTCTGTCACATGTACTACACCTGGTAGTGATAAGGTCTCTATAGGACAAACACCAGAGCTGGAAAACATACACACTAGGGCATGAAAAATAAAAGGACATTTCAAGATGAGAGCGACACGATGGTGTAGTGGTTAGCACTGTCGCCTCACAGCAAGAAGGTCCTGGGTTTGAGCCCAGCAGCCGGCAAGGGCCTTTCTGTGTGGAGTTTGTATGTTCTCCCCGTGTCTGCGTGGGTTTCCTCTGGGTGCTCCGGTTTCCCCCACAGTCCAAATACATTCAGGTTAGGCTAAATGGTGGCTCTAAATTGACCGTAGATGTGAGTGTGAATGGTTGTTTGTATGAGTCAGCCCTGCGATGACCCGGCGACTTGTCCAGGGTGTACCCTGCCTCTCGCCCATAGTCAGCTGGGATAGGCTCCAGCTTGCCTGCGACCCTGTAGAACAGGATAAGCAGCTACAGATAATGGATGGATGGATGGATGGATGGATGGATTTTAAGATCCATATTGATCTGTTGAACCCTAATAAGCACAGTATGACTGAGGAATTTATTAATACCATGTACAGTATGAGTCTCCACCCAAAAATTGCCAGACCCACCAGAATTACTGACCATAGTGCTACCTTAATAGATAATATATTTACCAGTGATATAGATAATAACATAAGTGGAATATTAATCAATGATATTAGTGATCATCTACCAGTTTTTACAATTTATGACTGTAAACATAAGAGAAATGTGACAGACCATAAACTTAAGTATAGAAGAGTTAGGACTGAGGAGGCCATGTTTGCATTACATAATAATTTATTAATGCAAGACTGAGAATCAATTTATATAGAGAATAGCATTGATGGAGCATATGATAACTTTTTAAGTATATTCAAATTATTATATGATAAAAATTGCCCACTGAAGCAATATACAACCCCGATTCCAAAAAAGTTGGGACAAAGTACAAATTGTAAATAAAAACGGAATGCAATAATTTACAAATCTCAAAAACTGATATTGTATTCACAATAGAACATAGACAACATATCAAATGTCGAAAGTGAGACATTTTGAAATTTCATGCCAAATATTGGCTCATTTGAAATTTTATGACAGCAACACATCTCAAAGTTGGGACAGGGGCAATAAGAGGCTGGAAAAGTTAAAGGTACAAAAAAAGGAACAGCTGGAGGACCAAATTGCAACTCATTAGGTCAATTGGCAATAGGTCATTAACATGACTGGGTATAAAAAGAGCATCTTGGAGTGGCAGCGGCTCTCAGAAGTAAAGATGGGAAGAGGATCACCAATCCCCCTAATTCTGCGCCGACAAATAGTGGAGCAATATCAGAAAGGAGTTCAACAGTGTAAAATTGCAGAGAGTTTGAACATATCATCATCTACAGTGCATATCATCATCAAAAGATTCAGAGAATCTGGAAGAATCTCTGTGCGTAAGGGTCAAGGCCGGAAAACCATACTGGGTGCCCGTGATCTTTGGGCCCTTAGACGGCACTGCATCACATACAGGCATGCTTCTGTATTGGAAATCACAAAATGGGTTCAGGAATATTTCCAGAGAACATTATCTGTGAACACAATTCACCGTGCCATCCGCCGTTGCCAGCTAAAACTCTATAGTTCAAAGAAGAAGCCGTATCTAAACATGATCCAGAAGCGCAGACGTCTTCTCTGGGCCAAGGCTCAATTAAAATGGACTGTGACAAAGTGGAAAACTGTTCTGTGGTCAGATGAATCAAAATTTGAAGTCCTTTATGGAAATCAGGGCCGCCGTGTCATTTGGACTAAAGAGGAGAAGGATGACCCGAGTTGTTATCAGCGCTCAGTTCAGAAGCCTGCATCTCTGATGGTATGGGGTTGCATTAGTGCGTGTGGCATGGGCAGCTTACACATCTGGAAAGACACCATCAATGCTGAAAGGTATATCCAGGTTCTAGAGCAACATATGCTCCCATCCAGACGACGTCTCTTTCAGGGAAGACCTTGCATTTTCCAACATGACAATGCCAAACCACATACTGCATCAATTACAGCATCATGGCTGCGTAGAAGAAGGGTCCGGGTACTGAACTGGCCAGCCTGCAGTCCAGATCTTTCACCCATAGAAAACATTTGGCGCATCATAAAATGGAAGATACGACAAAAAAGACCTAAGACAGTTGAGCAACTAGAATCCTACATTAGACAAGAATGGGTTAACATTCCTATCCCTAAACTTGAGCAACTTGTCTCCTCAGTCCCCAGACGTTTACAGACTGTTGTAAAGAGAAAAGGATGTCTCACAGTGGTAAACATGGCCTTGTCCCAACTTTTTTGAGATGTGTTGTTGTCATGAAATTTAAAATCACCTAATTTTTCTCTTTAAATGAGACATTTTCTCAGTTTAAACATTTGATATGTCATCTATGGTCTATTCTGAATAAAATATGGAATTTTGAAACTTCCACATCATTGCATTCTGTTTTTATTTACAATTTGTACTTTGTCCCAACTTTTTTGGAATCGGGGTTGTAGTACAAAACAAAACTATAATGACCAACCTTGGATTACTAAGGGATTACAAAATGCCTGTAAGAAGAAAAACACTCTATATAGAGAATTTATTAAATTAAGAACCAAAGAGGCAGAAAATAAATATAAAAAATATAGAAACAAGTTAAAGAGTATCATAAGGAGATGTAGGAAGGATTATTATGGTAAATTAATATATAATAACAAAAATAATCTCATTCTCATTATCTCTAGCCGCTTTATCCTTCTACAGGGTCGCAGGCAAGCTGGAGCCTATCCCAGCTGACTACGGGCGAAAGGCGGGGTACACCCTGGACAAGTCGCCAGGTCATCACAGGGCTGACACATAGACACAGACACCCATTCACACTCACACCTACGGTCAATTTAGAGTCACCAGTTAACCTAACCTGCATGTCTTTGGACTGTGGGGGAAACCGGAGCACCCGGAGGAAACCCACGCGGACATGGGGAGAACATGCAAACTCCACACAGAAAGGCCCTCGCCGGCCCCGGGGCTCGAACCCAGGACCTTCTTGCTGTGAGGCGACAGCGCTAACCACTACACCACCGTGCCGCCCTAACAAAAATAATATTAAAGGAATATGGAATATATTAAATAGTATTATTAAAGATGGCTCTGGATAAATACATTACCCTAAATACTTTAATGACAAAGGTATTGAAAATTATAACATGGATGTAGTTGCTAATAGTTTTAATAATTTTTTTTGTTAATGTTGGACCAAGATTAGCTCAAAATATCTCTGATCCGGTAACAAATAATGATTGTACAGATAATATTATAAAGAGGAATTCTTGTTCCATGTTTCTCACACCAGTAGATGAGAAGGAAATTATTGATATAGTTAATAAATGTAGTAATAAAATATCCACCTATTGTAATGATATTGATATGAAACTAGTGAAAACTATTATTGGGGGGATTTCTAAACCATTAACATACATCTGTAACTTGTCATTTCAAACCGGTACATTTCCAAGCAATATGAAAATAACAAAAGTAATTCCATTGTATAAATCTGGGGACAAACACAACTTCACAAACTATAGACCTGTTTCTTTACTTCCTCAATTCTCCAAAATTCTTGAAAAACTATTCAATAACAGATTAGATAAATTCATTGTAAAATACAAACTACTCAGTGATGGTCAATATGGATTTAGAGCAAATAGATCAACAGAGATGGCACTAATGGATTCAATTGAAGAAATCAGTAACTCTATAGATGATAAGAAATATGTTGCTGGGATATTTATTGATCTTCAAAAAGCTTTTGATACTATTAATCATGATATATTAATTAATAAGATGGAACAATATGAGATAAGGGGAGTTGTATTAAATTGGATAAAAAGTGCCCAATAATTATTGGGCACCTCAAGGACGCCGGCGCCCAGGCAGACAGCGTATGCGTTGGCGCGACGCGGTCAATAGAGACCTTCAACAATCCCTAACATATGAGGAGGCTATGGTGGCGTCGCAGGACAGGAAAAGTTGGCGGTCGTTTGTTTTGGCGCTATGTGGGTCTACCCACGACAGTAGCAGTAAGTAAGTAAGGATAAAAAGTTATTTGAGCAACAGGACACAATTTGTGAAGTTGGGTGACTCTGTCTCAACTCATTTGAATATTGATTGTGGTGTCCCTCAGGGGTCAGTATTGGGTCCTAAACTGTTTATTCTTTATATAAATGATATGTGCAATGTATCAAAGATATTTAAGATGGTATTATTTGCAGATGAACCAAATATGTTTTGTTCTGGAACAAATGTACATGAGTTAGAAAACATAATCTCTTCAGAATTGTGCAGGTTAAAAAGTTGGTTTGATCGAAATAAATTATCATTAAATCTGTCTAAAACAAAAATCATGTTATTTAATAATTATAAAATAAACAGGGCAAGGTAGATGGTGTTGATATTGAAAGAGTTTCTAATAATAAATTTCTTGGGGTAATAATAGATGATAAAATTAATTGGAAATCACATATAAAATACATACTAATGAAACTATCAAGAAGCATATCTGTGTTGAGTAAAGCTAAGCACGTCCTGGACTATAATTCACTCCGCATTCTTTACTGTTCCCTGGTTTTACCATACTTAAATTACTGCTCAGTGGTGTGGGGAAATACGTATAAATGTTCACTTCATGCAATAACTATACTTCAAAAAAGAGCAATAAGAATAATTCATAGTGCTGGTTACCGAGATCATACTAATTCACTATTCTTAAATTCAAAATGTTTAAAATTCAGGGATATTATAGAATATAAAACTGCCTTAGTAATGTACAAAGTAAGGAATTATAAAGTACCAAGGAATATCCAAATAATGTTCTTGGATAGAGAGGGGGGCTATAATTTTAGGGGGAAATTGAAATTTAAAATTCGCAGTGCTAGGACAACGTTAAAAATGTTCAGTGTCTCTATTTGTGGAGTAAAGCTATGGAACAGTTTGAATGTGGAGCTCATGAAATGTACAACTATAAACCAGTTCAAAAAAAGGTATAAGGAACAGATCTTTATGAGGTATAGGGAGGAGGAATTACAATAACATGCTATTGATAATATAAGTGTATATATGTGGGTATGGGTACATACGGATATATTATATAAAGAGTATATATATATATATATATATATATATATATATATATATATATATATATATATATATATATATAAAAATTGTATATAATATTTAAGCATAATATGCATAATTATGATATGGGTGTCTGTGTATGTATGGATGTGTATAGTTAGTATGTGTATGTATGTATGTACTGTATATATGTATTGTATGTGTGTATATATGCATAACAAGTATTTGTATATATGATTTGATTTGGTCGATATTATACCATGTTGGTATGTCTTGGTATGTTGGTATGGTGTTTTTTTTGTTGATTTTGCTTTCTTTTGTATATATAGTTTATTATGGTGGAAAGTGACGTTTGATTAGCGGTGGTACAGAGGGTTAGGATTTGATAAGTTATTTACTTCTTCCTAATCCTTTCCGAACATTATTATGTTATTGCCTTGTGGCTACGCTATTCTGTTTGTTTATGATGATGCTTTGATGATTGCATTTTTTATTTTTAGTTGGTTTTTTTGTTTGTTTTTATATCTTCTTTACTGTTCGGGATAAAGCAATCAATCAATCAATCAATCAATCAATCAATCAATCAAAAAAGATGAGCACCATTCTTCAACCCAAGGCTGGTGACATTGTACAGCACAAGAGGAGTTGGCTGAACCCAAACACAGTCAAATATTATATTATTTTTGAATAAAAATTGTGAAAATTATCCCACACACAAATGTTGCACAAGCACTTTTTACAAGTTTCCCTAAAATGCACTGCCCCTTTCACCTTGTCATAGTGCACCCCCTAATGACTATTTGCAAACCAACACTAACAATGTTTTCTGTTCAGTCTACAGTACACATTATACACTCAGCGGCCACTTTATTAGGAACACCCATCCACTTGCTGTTTTATGCAGTTATATAATGAGCCAATCCCTTGACAGCAGCACAATGCATAAAATCATGCAGAAACAGATCAAGAGTTTCAGTTAATGGTCACTTCAAACATCAGAATGGGAAAAAATGTGATCTCTGTGACTTTTGGTGCCAGATGGACTGGTTTGAGTACTTCAGAAACTGCTGATCTCCTGGGGGTTTTCTCACACACACACACAAAACAGTCTCGAGTTTACACGAAATTTTGCAAGCACACTAATAATAATAATAATAATAATAATAATAAAACTTAAGAACAATAGTGTGCTTTTGCAAGCACACTAATAATAACTAGACTGCATTTCCGCAGAGAAAATGCAGTGTGCTTGCTGAGCTGTAGCAGAACAGCTATCATGATAGCATGCTAAAAGCTAGCATGCCAACATGCTAATGCCAACATGCTAACAACTAGCATGCTAACAGTTAGCATACTAGCATGCTAACAGTTAGCATACTAACATGCTAACAGCTAGCATACTAACATGCTAACAGCTAGCATACTAACAGCTAGCATACTAACATGCTAACAGCATACTAACATGCTAAAAGCTAGCATGTTAATGCTAACATGCTAATAGATAACATGTTAATGGATAACATGCTAATAGCTAGCATTCTAACATGCTAATGATTAACATGCTATTTGTTAAAATTCTAACACTTTAAGGCTAATATGCTGACAGCTATCATGCTAACAGCTAACAGGCTAGTATGTTAACTTTTAGCATGCTAACACGCTGAGGGTGACATGCTAACAGCTAACATGCTAACAGTTAGCATACTAACATACTCAGGCGAACTCGCTAACAGCAAACATGCGAACTCTGCATGCTACCATGCTAATCCTAACATGTTAACAGCTCTCATGATAACATGCTAATGGTGAACATGCTAACAACTCGCGAGCTAACAGCAGGCATGATATCATAATGGGTAACATGCTAACAGCTAGCATGGTAACACGTGAATGCTTATATGCTAGTTGCTATCGTGTGTGCACGTAAGTATTCCTAATAAAGTGGCCATTGAGTTGAAGTTGATTTGCTGCCAAAGTCTCAAATGAGCAGATCCTTGCCAAATGCATCATCACCTATGGGGGAAGGGAGGAATGACTCAGTCAAGCGTCCATTGATTAGCGGCAAAATGGAGAAAACATGGACGGATAAAAGGCAAGACAAAGACGAGTGCGGGTCAGAACCGATATCATGTGTGTGATGGGTGATTTGGCCTGAGGTGCCATATGAAGTTTAGTGGATGTGTGGTGAAGTGTTACTGAGCAAAACTCCATTCATTTGAATGGGGCCAAAAATCAATGGAAGCCTATGGAGGTAAAAAGAGATGTGTGAAAACCAAGGAAAAGACGAGTGCAGGTCTCAGATGAGGGGATGGATCTGTGCGGGGACTTGGCCTGAGGCATCAAGTGAAGTTTCTTGAAGTTTGGTCACTTGGTTAAAAAAATTGATGGAGAGTGAAAGTTTTTCTCCTGAAACACCATTCATTTTCAGTGGGGCCAAAAATCAATGCAAACCTATGGAGGAAAAAGGGATGAGCAGAAAAGAAAGGGAAAAATATGAGTGCGGGTCAGAACCGATTGCATGTATGTGTCGGGGGAGTTGGCCTGAAGTATCACATGAGGTTTGGTGCATCTGCAATGGAGCGTGTCCGAGTAGGACGATTCGATTCATGGGCCCTATTCATTCTCTATGGGAAAAAAACAAAAGAAAAACAACAAGAACAAGAGAACGGGTGCATTGATCCAAAAGCTGTATACAAGCACACTACACCACTTCGGGCCAGACGTCTCAGAGTTGAAACGGTGTCTCTATCTCGAACGCCCTAGGAGGAGTAGTGGATCCAAAAAACGTGTCAGAATAAGGCAGAATAAATAAACTTAAGAACAATAGTGTGCTTGCCTTTGGCAAGCACACTAACTAGACTGCATTTCCGTAGAGAAAATGCAAAGTGTGCTTGCTGAGCTGTAGCAGAACAGCTATCATGCTAGCATGCCAACATACTAACAGCTAGCATACGAAGATGCTAACAGCTAGCATACGAAGATGCTAACAGCTAGCATACGAAGATGCTAACAGCTAGCATACGAAGATGCTAACAGCTAGCATACTAACAGCTAGCATACTAGAGTGGAGGAGCTCCTTATTACATCACTCCAAAGTTCTACCCATTCATTTCAATGGCACGGAATTTTGCCGAAAAACGGGAATACCGAACGAACGACAAGGGGTAGTGCAACCATTTCAACAAGCACGCCATTCCAGATTGGGCCCTATGTTTCAGCGTTGGAACGGTGTCTATCTCGAAAGCCCTAGGAGGAGGAGTGGATCCAAAAAACAGGTGAAACGGAATAATAAAAATAAAACTTAAGAAGAATAGTGTGCTTTTGCAAGCACACTAATAAAGGGTTACTGGAAAAGCAGGTAATAAGTGAGAGTGTACTTGATAAGGATTTTACATTATTTGAGCTTAGGAGAGCGTTAAATGGGGTTAGGAACACTTCACTAGGGAACGATGATATATGTTATAAAATGATTAATGAAGTCAATGACGTGGCTAAATATATAATTTTAAGTCTTTTTAATAAGATTTGGAAGCAAGGTAGATTGCCTTTGTGTTGGAAACATTCTGTAGTGGTTCTGATTGGAAAACCAGGGAAAGATAAAACTGAAGTTAAAAGTTATAGGCCAATAGCATTAACATCTAATTTATGTAAGATTATGGAAAGAATGATCACAAGAAGGCTAGTGTATGAAATTGAAAAAAGAGGTCGTCTCCCCATACCAGAGTGGGTTCCATAGTGGACGTACTACAATGGACCCTATTGTATGTTTAGAAAATGAAATAAGGAAAGCACAAGTCAATAAAGAATCAGTTTTAGCAACATTCTTTGATATAGAGAAAGCGTATGATATGCTATGGAAGAAGGGGTTGTTAATTAAGCTGAATAGGATGGGTATTGGTGGCAAGATGTTTAACGGGATTAGAGACTTCCTAAAGGATAGAACAATAGAAGTAAGAGTCGAGGTTAACTTCTCTAACATCTATTCAATAGAAAATGGAACACCTCAGGGTAGTGTATGCAGTCCAGTACTGTTTAACATTATGATTAATGATGTTTTTAATAAAATAGATGACATTAGAATCAATAGAGCATTATATGCTGATGATGGAGCTTTGTGGAGAAAAGGACGAAATATTGATAATATTAGAGCTAAAATGCAATTAGCTATCAACAAAGTAGGAAAATGGGCATGTGAGTGGGGTTTTCAATTGTCTGTAGAAAATACTCAATTTATTTGTTTTTCAAAGAAAAGAGTAAGTCCCACACTAGAGCTTAAATTGTATAACCAGTCCTTAGAGCAAGTTAATATTGTTAGGTACTTGGGAGTTTGGTTTGATGTCAAGTTAACATTTAAGGAACATATTCAGAAAATAATTGAGAAATGCAAAAAGGGCATTAATGTTTTGAAATGTTTATAAGGGTGCAACTGGGGAGCCTCAGGGATGTCCCTTAAAAGAATTTATATTGCATTGATAAGATCAGTTTTAGATTATGGCTGTATTGTGTATCTTTCAGCATCTAAGACATTTCTTAATGAACTCAATAGAATGCAGGCTAAAAGTCTGAGGATATGTTGTGGTACATTTAGAACTTCTTCCATACCAGCATTGCAAGTAGAATCAGGAGAAATGCCCTTAAGCCTCAAACGTTTTAAGTTGAGTATGGCTTACTGGATTCAAACTCCACACAGAAAGGCCCTCACCGGCTGCTGGGTTCAAACCCGGAACCTTCTTGCTGTGAGGCGACCATGCTAACCACTACACCACCATGCCACCCAAGTGAATAAGTGGAGCAGCCATCTTATTTCTAAACTGGATATTGCTGCCATCTCGCCCTTACGTGGAAGAAGTGAATGAACGGAGAACTGGACAAACAACTGAAAGTCAGATTGTTTCAAAAACAATCGGCCACAAGATCGGCCTTCAAGAAGCAAGAACACAGACGGGTAAGCGACGACTCTCATTTGGATTAAAAAAAAAAAAAGTTTCCCTGCATTTAGATTAATACATGTAATTTGTATTGTGTATTTAATTTACCGGTATAGGATTATTTAATTTGCTTCAGAATGTGATTGTCTCATTTCATCTGATTATTTAATTAGCCTTTTACGTTTTATCAGTGAAAATGCATGCATGTGCATGTATGTTGCATAAGTTATAACACCTATCCTGTTTTAATGAGAGTCAACCCACAATCAATGAAGTCAAATCAGGCTTAGTTGAGCAAGTGGGTAACGGTATTTCTTACTTTCACCATAAATTATTTATATGACTTTGGTCTATAGCTGTAAAAGGCCTCGGCCTTAAAACCGGTTACCGCTGTGACGTCACGCGCTCAGGGCTGGCTGGCTCAGCGGGGCAGCTCCAATGCCAACTTTGCGGTCGATTTTAACACTCAAAAAAAAAATTATATAATATATAAAATATTATTTATTTATTTTTTAAATTCCCATTTATGGAGATACTATCCACTCAGACATTTTATTTAAAAATAAAGGCTCTGCGTATCTGCTTTAAGTATCCATTCCGCAATATTATAAATGACAAAACACACACTTTTAATAAAGCTTTTAAGTAAATTCTGCGCTGACACAATAAATTAATTCATCTGTGTTTCATGGAGCTTTGGCATTCGTTTTGTATATTTTGTAGAGGTCCCTGAACTCCTCCAGTTTCAATTCTCCGAAGATTATTCCCGGATACAAGCAGAAAAAGCAGAGAGGATCGTTCATTTTTGTCAACCTGGAACGACCATCATTGAACAGAGGTGGGCATCTTTTATCAGCCACCTACAATGCAGCCATCAGCATTCTGATTCGGATTCTATGATGATCCATGAGAGGATAAATATTGGATACTCCCTATTAGTCAGACAGAACTGAGGATGCCTTTACATACCTGCCAACCTTGAAAAATTTTATGAGTACAATTTTATAATTTCATGAGTACCCCCCCCCCTTGCGTCAACCTCACCCCAACCCGGCGCGCATGCGCCCCCACAGACCACAACCAGCAGACCAAAAGCACACTTTCAATCCAGTTTTATTGACTTACCTTGGGAACATAGTCCAGTTTTGTAAAACATTCCTATAGACTTTGGGAAACTGTTATTGATGGCTCTTGGGAACTTCCTTCCGTTTTGAAAAGCACAACAAACATTAAATACATGTGCAAATGAAATGAAATTAAACCAGAGCCACTCTTTCAAAATAAATAACAACACATTAAATTAATACAGTATGTAAAAAAGGCACTTTCAACACAAAACATGGTATGCACAAATTTCCCATGCAATAGGTTTAGACTTTTGCACTTTTGAACATGTCGGAAGTATACTGCATTAGGCAGCTGGGCCATAGAAGGTTCACGCTGCACGCTACACGCGTGTAAAGAAAAGTGGACAAACGTAGCATGACTTGCTCTGGGCCATAGAACGGCGTTCACGTTGCACGCTGCACACTTCACGCGTGAAGCGAGAAATGAACATGCACACTTTTTTCTAGGCGTGAAGATGGAAATTCCAGTCAATGCATGCGGTCACCGCCGCGCCAGCCAATCAGAACGGGTCTAGGGAGATAACTCTATGCTTTCAGGGGAAAACTTAAGAAAAAATATAATTGAATGGTATAATTGAAAAATAGTTCTTCATCGGGATTGTCAAGCAGATTATAGAATGTTCGGTGAAATTCACCACGGGTTTCTCTCAGAAGGAAGTGTTCTCGGCTCCAAATTCTGTTCCTTTTTCTCTTCCTCTGTCTCAGTAAAAGCAGAATGAGGCAATCGTCGTCATCCGAAGAGTCCATATTGTTGGTTACTCGGTCAAAGTAGAACAGACGCAACACGTGAACATCCAAGCATGAAGTTTAATGGCCCAGGGTCCGGTTCTTCACGTGAACGTGCAGCATGCAGCGTGCAGCGTGAACCTTCTATGGCCCAGCTGCCTTATACAATAAAAATATTGCATTATACAGTACACTGTAGTATGCCTTTTTCATGTGCAAACTATTGCATTTGCATTCGAAATATTGCATTTACTGCAGTAATACTGTATAAAAAAGCATTTGATACTGCAGTACCACGCAGGTTTTTTCATAAGAGGGATGACCAATTTTCGACTTCACATCATCTGCAAACATTCTAGGCTACCATTAACAGAAGTTACCGACTGCCCTTAAGATATACAACACGCTACGCGAGCAATAACACTTATTTAAAAGCTATTGAAGTACTGAGTTACTAACCTCAAGGTAATACTTGTATGGTTCCTTTACACGAACCTGAAAAAAATTCCCAACCACAGGTGCAGGAGCGGGACCAGGAGGCAGCCGTCGGTATTCTTCTTTACCGCGACTCTTCCAGATCAAAAATAAAACAACAGCAACAATTAAAACAGGCCAAAAGTTTGCTTGTAAAGTAAACACCTCCATTAAAAAAAGTGTAACTAAGGCAGTGCAGCAGAATCGTTTTTACTGCAGGACAAATAATAAGCAATGAAAGACAGTGACGTTTGTGTCTCTGCTCAGGCCAGTGCGGAAGGTGGATGGGGGGCGTTAGCCCAACTTGTTCTCCTCCTTCTTTAAAGGAGCTACGCAGAGCTTTTGTTTTTAAATAAATTTGAGTGGATAGTATCTCCATCCTTGACTCTTGTATGCTGCATAAATGGGAATAATTTTTTTTTTTGAGAGTTAAAATCGACCGCAAAGTTGGCATTCGAGCTGAGCCAGCCAGCCAGCCCTGAGTACGTGACGTCACAGCAGTAACCGGTTTTAAGGCTGAGGCCTTTTACAACTATAGACCAAAGTCTCATCTCTCTCATTATCTCTAGTCGCTTTATCCTGTCCTACAGGGTCGCAGGCAAGCTGGAGCCTATCCCATACGGCCGAAAGGCGGGGTACACCCTGGACAAGTCGCCAGGTCATCACAGGGCTGACACATAGACACAGACAACCATTCACACTCACATTCACACCTACGGTCAATTTAGAGTCATCAGTTAACCTAACCTGCATGTCTTTGGACTGTGGGGGAAACCGGAGCACCCTAGACCAAAGTCATATCAATAAAAATTTACGGTGAAAGTAAGAAATACCGTTACAGACTTGCTCAACTAAGACTGATTTGACTTCATTGATTGTGGGTTGACTCTCATTAAAACAGGATAGGTGTTATAACTCATGCAACATACATGTACATGCATGCATTTTCACTGATAAAACATAAAAGGCGAATTAAATAATCAGATGAAATGAGACAATCACATTTTGAAACAAATTAAATTTTATACCAGTAACTTACCGTAAATACACAATGCAAGTTACATGTATTAATCTAAATGCAGGTAAAGATTTTTTTTTTAAATCCAAATATGAGTTGGAGCTTACCCGTCTGTGTTCTCGCTTCTTGAAGGCCGATCTTGTAGCCAGTTGTTTTGAACCAATCTGACTTTCAGTTGTTCGTTCAGTTCTCCGTTCATTCACTTCTTCCACATAAGGGAGAGACGGCAGCAATATCCAGTTTCGAAATAAGACAGCTGCTCCACTCATTCACTTTTCTTCATACTGTGTATTCCGCCATTACTGCTGGGCTCAGGCAATTACTAAAACCCAGGACTGAACGGGATGTCACCGGTTTTAGCAACAACTGCGGCGAGGTCACGGCCCGAGCGATATGTCCCGTTCTGTCCCGGGTTTTAGTAACCCTCATCCTTCGGCTCACTCCAGGAGGACTGGTGCAACTGAAATCGCTTTCCTTTTTTAAAAATAAATAAAATAAATGCTTTCCTTTCCTTGTAGTTTTCTTTAATTGTTGATACTGCACCCTCTTTCAGTACAGGCTTATAGCCAATGCTCCCCAACAGATCAGAGGTCTCGTACGAGTCTTCAGTAAAATGTGCAGAGCAGAGGAGGGACCACCTCGTAGGCGCCCAATGTGCCCATGAACTTCTCGCAAAACGCGTCCAAATCTTTGCAGTTTGAACATTCTTGGGCCATGAATGCAACGTAAATCCACCTTCTGTCATGTTGCTGTACCGGCCACCAACACATCTACGTGGCATGGCGATAAATTAGCTCAAAATGGAGGGTCGGAGTTGCAGTCAGCTCTGTGTTTTAGTATAGCGGAAATGGCGATGAGACCGATAGACTTCCTGTTGTGACGTTACGGACGTCAAGGTCATTCACTCAAACCACTACCTATATAAATCACTTTAATCGTAAAAATTACTATTAGATTTATTGTTAATGCTTAAAACTATTCCTGTGCCATTCTTGAGGTCTCAAGACCTCAAACGAAAGTGAGGCCATGGCTCTGCGTATAAGCTTTAAGGGCAGTTGGCAAACCAACTTAAAGGTGCATTACCACCACCGACTGGGCTGGAGTGTGGAACAGGGGCTATAAGGGAGGAAAAAAAACACACACACACAAAAAAAAACAAACCCTTAGATTCATCCATTCATTATCTGTAGCCGTTTATCCTGTTCTACAGGGTCATAGGCAAACTGGAGCCTATCCCTGCTCATTTCATAGTTTAATTCTTTAGAACAAGATTCAAAAGGTATTTAATGCTTGATTCATTGTTGGGTTTAGAAATAGTTTAAAACATTTCCATTTTTGTCTAAAATTATAATAAATATGTTCCTTGATGGGCAGCACGGTGGTGTAGTGGTTAGCACTGTCACCTCGCAGCAAGAAGGTTCTGGATTCAAACCCTGTGGCTGACTGGGACCTTTCTGTGTGAACTTTGCATATTCTCCTTGTGCCTGTGTGGGTCTCCTCTGGGTGCTCCAGTTTCCTCCAAATATTCCAAAAACGTGGATAAAATCAACTGGCTACTCTAAATTGCCCATAGGTGTGAATGTGAGTGTGACTGGTTGTTTGTCTCTATGTTAGCCCTGTGATAGATTAGTGTGTACCCCACCTCTTGCCTGAAGTCAGCTGGGATTGGCTCCAGCTTCCCCCACAACTCTGATGTATAAGTGGTGTTGATAAGGGATGGATGGATATTTATTGTTAAATATAATTATAAGCAAATAAATATGTATGTGCCATTTTTATGGCAGCCATTTGGGTCAACATTACAATAGGTACTGAAATTGGACTAGACTAAAAATGTCTTTGGGTCTTTAGATTGGCCAAGTCTACTCTGATCCTCATACCCCTACTGGGAAGTCATAAGGTGGTGCTTTCTGTGGTGACAGTGGAACAGACTGTTGGTCTACTACGACTCATCTTGCTCTTCTTTGAACTCTTCAACTCATTTCAGGTACAGCTGAAGATTGAATTTACTGTAAATTCTGTAGTATATGCGCTTTGGCTGAAAGAAGTGATGAACAGCTGATACATTTGTTGCTCTGTGCTGTGATCATCTGCAGGGTTTTCCAGTGGCCATTTTATACACACACAAAAAAAACCCTTCTATTCATTCATCCATTATCTCATCTCATCTCATCTCATTATCTGTAGCCGCTTATCCTGTTCTACAGGGTCACAGACAAGCTGGAGCCGATCCCAGCTAACTATGGACAAGAGGCAGGGTACACCCTGGACAAGTTGCCAGGTCATTACAGGGCTGACACAGAGACAACCATTCACACCTACGGTCAATTTAGAGCAGTGGTCCCCAAATGGCGGCCCGCGGGCCAGATCCGGCCCAGGCATGGCAAATTTTTGGCCCGCCACGTCACATCTGAACAAAGGTAAACAGCGCCATCTATGGCCATGCATGATTAGCGATCTCCCCACTTCAGTGGGAGACATCTCCGCTAGTCATCAAGAGTGAGTGAAATCTAAGCTTATAACAGTCGTGACAGCAGACCATGGCAAGTACAAAAAAAACGTAAAGTCGATAGCGAAAATCGTTAGTTTAAACCCGACTGGACGGATCAGTTTTGTTTTATTTTACCTGAGAATCCAAATGCTAAGCCAACATGCCTGATATGCATGCAGACTGTAGCCGTCTGCAAGGCTGACAGTATCAAGAGGCACTTCACTACTATGCATGCCGCTAGTTTTAATTCAAATTATCCTGAAAACTCAGATAACTGCAGACAAAAAAATAGCCAACATGCATTCCTCATTCAGGCGCTCCGAGAAATCTACCACAGCACAACAAAGGGCTAGCACAGCCTCTTTATGTGTTTCCTGGAATCTTGGGAGAGCAAAGAAACCCTTCACTGATGCTGTATTGGTAAAACAATGTGCAATTGATATGGTTGAAGAGGTTTTATGTCACGACGAGAAAAACAAGCAAAATATCGTGGAGTTACTAAAGCAGGTGCCATTGTCGGCCAAGACCACAACAAGAAGAGTGGAAGTTTTAGCCAAGGATTGTTCATCCAGACTAAACACTGATCTGATTAAAACAGAGGCCATGTCACTGGCAATAGATTCTTCTTGTGACCGAACCGATATGGAACAGCTATCTGTGTTCATCAGATTTTTTTGATGGAAATACATTTCGGGAAGAGCTACTTTGTTTGCTACCTCTGCCTGGGTGCACAACTGGGGAGATCCTATTTAATGAGCTGACACATTTCTTTGCAAAGACTGGCTTGGATGTGAACAAAGTCGTCGCTGTCGTTACTGATGGAGCCCCATCTATGGTGGGGCATCACAAGGGCTTGGTGAGCAGGCTTTCCGCAATTAACCCAGGGCTTTTGACATTTCATTGTATTATTCACCAATCAGTGCTGTGCGCTAAACTTGACAAGGAAATGAAAGAGATCATGGGTTCGGTGACAAGACTGGTACATTTTGTTCGGGAGAATTCAAGTCTGCAACACCGCATTTTCAGAGCATTGTTGGAGGAAATGTCAGCGGAACACACAGACCTTCTGCTACATAATGATGTTCGCTGGCTTAGCAAAGGCTGTGTGTTGGAGTGGGTGTGCGACCTGCACAGTGAGCTTGTGTCCTTTCTCTCCAGCCTGAAGAGCCAAAAAGCGCACAAATTCCAGGTGTTTTTAAGTGACAACAAGGCGATGGCATGTGTGGTTTTTTTGAGTGACATCATGTCTCATCTGAATCACCTTAACCTTCAATTACAAGGCAAGAATCACACTGTTGCAGACATATACATGGCTATCGAAGCATTCCAGGCAAAGCTGAGCTTTTTGGAGAGAGACATTCACGGGAGAAAGTTGCACTTTCCTCGTTTGCGGCAGCACTGTGAGAAGAACGATATGCAGGAGAATCCAGCAATGACGCATTTTGTGACCAATTTGGCAGAAAACTTCAAGGAACGATTTGAAAACTGCCATAAACTGTCACGTGACATCCTTCTCTTTCTGAGACAGCGGTTCTCTGTGTCACCTGATGGCCAGTGGACATCAGAGGCCAAAAAGCTGCTGCCTTCTGTAGATGAACCAACGCTTCAGATGGAGGTCATGGAAATGAAAACATCTGATGTGCTTAAAGCACAACACAAGGAAACAGGGTTGACTGCATTTTGGATCATTGTTGACCAAGATCGATTCAAAAACACCAGATCAGTTGCC
Organism: Neoarius graeffei; assembly: GCF_027579695.1. Lineage (NCBI taxonomy): Eukaryota > Metazoa > Chordata > Actinopteri > Siluriformes > Ariidae > Neoarius > Neoarius graeffei. The sequence goes on along the minus strand of NC_083585.1, from coordinate 33,996,586 downwards.
ATGCTCCTTCTAACAATATTCCCCTCCACATATATATGTATGTGAATCCTCTTTTTCTGCAATGAACTGTCTAAAAAACCAAGCAAGAAACAAACTTTCGGATGCACACCTTGGCCAGTGTTTGAAGATTGCTGCAACTACCTGACTTCAGGAAGACAGCCTTGTCCAGTCACTGTCATTTCTCACACTGATTGGGGAGTGAAACAATTCACACATAGCTCACATAGAAATATTGATATCTTGTCTCATTATTTGACACCCCCCTCTCTCTCTCTCTCTCTCTCTCTCTTCAGTGACTGATGTGGCTGATACTGTTGTGTGGAGAGCAGTTTGAACACATTTGTTTTCAGTTTTTTTGCACTCTATCTCTCTCGCTCTCTCTGGTTTAATTGTCCACAGTTTGCTTCTGCACAGTTTGCCTCTGCTCACACTTGGCACTTACATGTGTGGCAGCTGATAATGTTTAAAGTGGTAGGAAGTTGCATTATGCAAATTTGTACAATATTTTGCTATTAAGAGTAATAATAAATACTGTTTTGTTTTTTTTTGAACCCACTGTATACTATTTTTTTTTGGGGGGGGGGGGGGGGCGGTCGTGGATTCGTTGGCCCTCGGCCTCACTTGCTTTACATAATTTGGCCCTTGGGGAAAAATAATTGGGGACCACTGATTTAGAGCCACCAGTTAATCTAACCTGCATGCCTTTGGACTGTGAAGGAAACCCACGCAGACACGGGGAGAACATGCAAACTCCACACCTAAAGGCCCTCGTTGGCCACTAGGCTCGAACCCAGAACCTTCTTGCTGTGAGGTGACAGTGCACACCACTGGGCTGCCCCCCTTTATATTCTTTTCGTCAATTCTGAATCTTTCAGAAATTTGGTAACATATCAATACATCTGACTTGATGCTGTCCCTTATAAACCAGGTAATGTGAAATTGTGATGATTAACCATGTTGAGAGATCTATAAAGCTCATTTCTTTTGCGTTCATATTTCTTATAGTGAAGTATTGCATGCTTTACTGATTCCGGATGGCTACAGTATTCACAATTTCCGGTTGGGTGTTTGCCTGTTTTTTTAAGAGAATAGTTAAGTCCTGTATGTCCAATTCTTAATTGGGTGATCATGATGTCTTCTCTCTGACTTCTACCACCTGTCCTTCCAGTATTCACATGTTTTTCAATGTAGTATAGATGTCTTCCTGTTTCACTGCCATCCCAATACTCCTGCCAGACTGACTTTGCATAGGACCTGATGTAAATCTTAGCCTCTGCCTTACTGACTGGGTTTTGCAATTCTATATTTATATTATTTAGTGATTTCTTCACCAGCTTGTCCACCTGTTCATTTCCCTCCACGCCAACATGCACAGGTACCCAAAGAAAACTAGGTGAAATGCCCTTTGAATCTATTTTACACAAAGTTATAAAGATTTAATTGATTATATCTGTTCCAAATGATTTACCTGATTACTTTCCAATGCTGAGTAACTATCTGAGATTATGACTTTTGTTTGTTTGTTTGTTTGTTTGTTTATTGCATTTTGTTTAACCCATTTCTGGGACAATAATATTGCCACCAATTCTGTTGTATACACAGTCACAGTGGTGGTCACTCTTTTCTTAATACTTACTCCTTTCTTTGGGATATACACTGTTGATCCAGCACATCCTTTTTTGGGGTCTTTAGAACCATCTGTAAATATACACGTATATTTAGAAAAATAAAAATCCAAATAATTTTGTACAATTTCCCTGAGTGATATATCCTTTGATTTCTTTCTTATTTCCTGATGAATATTTAAATCTACAACTGGTAATGGGAATAACCATGGTGGGACTGCTGATATTGGGACTGTTGGGCAGTACTGTACAGTGGTGCTTGAAAGTTTGTGAACCCTTTAGAATTTTCTATATTTCTGCATAAATATGACCTAAAACATCATCAGATTTTCATACAAGTCCTAAAAATAAAGAGAACCCAGTTAAACAAATGAGACAAAATATATTATACTTGGTCATTTATTTATTGAGGAAAATGATCCAATATTACATATCTGTGAGTGGCAAAAGTATGTGAACCTTTGCTTTCAGTATCTGGTGTGACCCCCTTGTGCAGCAATAACTGCAGCTAAACGTTTCCGGTAACTGCTGATCAGTCCTGCACACCAGCTCGGAGGAATTTTAGCCCATTCCTCCATACAGAACAGCTTCAACTCTGGGATGTTGGTGGGTTTCCTCACATGAACTGCTCACTTCCGGTCCTTCCACAACATTTTGATTGACTTAAGGTCAGGACTTTGACTTGGCCATTCCAAAACATTAACTTCTTTAACCATTCTTTGGTAGAATGACTTGTGTGCTTAGGGTCGTTGTCTTGCTGCATGACCCACCTTCTCTTGAGATTCAGTTCATGGACAGATGTCCTGACATTGTCCGTTAGAATTCGCTGGGATAATTCAGAATTTATTGTTCCATCAATGATGGCAAGCCGTCCTGGCCCAGATGCAGCAAAACAGGCCCAAACCATGATACTACCACCACCATGTTTCACAGATGGGATAAGGTTCTTGTGCTGGAATGTAGTGTTTTCCTTTCTCCAAACATAACACTTCTCATTTAAATCAAAATGTTCTATTTTGTTCTCATCTGTCCACAAAACATTTTTCCAATGACCTTCTGGCTTGCCCACATGATCTTTAGCAAGCTGCAGATGAGCAACAGTGTTCTTTTTGGAGAGCAGTGGCTTTCTCCTTGCAACCCTGCCATGCACACCATTTGTTGTTCAGTGTTCTCCTGAGGGTGGACTCATGAACATTAACATTCGCCAATGTGAGAAAAGCCTTCAGTTGCTTAGAAGTTACCCTGGGGTACTTTGTGACCTCGCTGACTATTACACGCCTTGCTTTTGGAGCGATCTTTGTTGGTCGACCACTCCTGGGGAGGGTAACAATGGTCTTGAATTTGTACACAATCTGTCTGACTCTAGATTGGTAGAATCTAAACTCTTTAGAGATGGTTTTATAACCTTTTCCAGCCTGATGAGCATCAACAATGCTTTTTCTGAGGTCCTCAGAAATCTCCTTTGTTCGTGCCATGATACACTTCCACAAAAGTGTTGTGAAGATCAGACTTTGATAGATCCCTGTTCTTCAAATAAAACAGGGTGCCTACTCACACCCGATCGTCATCCCATTGATTGAAAACACCTGACTTTAATTCACCTTCTAATTAACTGCTAATCCTAGAGGTTCACATACTTTTGCCACTCACAGATATGTAATATTGGATCATTTTCCTCAATAAATAAATAAATGACCAAGTATAATATTTTTGTCTCATTTGTTTAACTGGGTTCTCTTTATCTACTTTTAGGAGTTGTGTGAAAATCTGATGTTGTTTTAGGTCATATTCATGCAGAAATATAGAAAATTCTAAAGGGTTCACAAACTTTCAAGCACCACTGTATATAATAATTATTCAAATAACAAGTTTCTTTGTTTACATTATATATATTATAATATATAATTATTCTCAAAAGAGAAACATTGGGCCCATTAGACACCTAGGAGCAATATAGCAGAGTTAAAAATAAATAAATAAATAAATTTTAAAAAGCAGCTCTTTCTGTTACCCATTTCTACACGAGCTGAATTTATAGTGCAGAGCCCCATGCTTAAAAGAATGCATCAACCTGATTTTTGATGGCTTGACTGTATGACATCCATATGTATGAACATGTATCACCACAGGGTACCTGACTGTAAGTGCAAGGTAACATCTCATAAATGCCTGATAAAATTTATATCTTTATTTAAATAAGATAAATGGGTTTTTAATCCAGTGCTTGTTTTTAATTTGCTTTTTAAAAAATACTGTGGGAATATTTACTAAAACATTTTATGGAAAATACTCATGACAATTTCATATAAAACTAGTGAAAACAGTTTTATTAGTCCACTCGTTTGCTGGACAGTTGACAGTTTCTGTCAGGTAAGGGCAGTAGATGGATGTAAGTGCTGGAAGAGTTTTACTGAAAGCACACTAGCAACCAGATCCAAAATGTAAACAAAGACAATCGAAAAACAGGCAACGGTCGAGTGAGGTACAGACAAGATATCGGAGGTAATACAATACTCACAGTCCAAAAACACAAGCAGGGTCAAAACTAGAAAAGTGATACAAAATACAAGGCTTGGTAAAGTCAGGTGCAGGATGCAGAGCATGTACTTCACAAAGTCTGTGTGTGACTGAGATTCCTCATATGTATGCACTGTGACTGTTCTCTAATCAGGAACAGGTGCATGGTAATTAGTTCTAATGGTGCTGCATGTGGATGTGACCAGACAACTGTTTGACATATCAAGTCTGATATTTGATCGTAACTATATAGTAATTATGTAAAGTGAAAGCACTGTTTCACTGCTGTCCACCAGGCACCCAGCAGAGTTACACCATAATAAATGCCATGGTGCTGTTTCTGGCCCATGGCATGCAATGTCAAAGAAAGGAATAAATATGTATTCATAACTGATGCGTATCTCATTATTGTCAAGACAATGCAGCAATTTACTGATGTGAAATATACTACACAATTTGATGGTTGATATGCTATAATATTACTATTCTATTTAGGTTAATTGTGTGCCCTTGCAAATATTTTGCTCATACACTCAGTGGGAGCTCCGCGTTTAGGCACTACCTAAATATCTATATTATCCTAAAATCAAAAACCATACTTACGTATGCACCAGTCATTAACACAGTTGGTTGCAATTGGCTTGGTTTGAACACAAAAGAAGAGGGACATGTGCTTCTTTTCAGCACGGACTCTCATTGGCTATTTTAGGCTGTGGACATGACACGGAAGCTCCGGTAGAGGCTTTGCACCATCACGTGACCCCATAGCAACGGTAACTATGCCACCATGACAGGAGGCACGCTAGTTGTGCTTCATTCAGCCAAGTTAGTTGTTATTGACTGGTTGGTATAGGAAGGTTTTGCTGTGTTTTTGGATGTGCAAATCATTTTGAACAAAGCAAAGACAGATTTTTTTAATTTACCAAAAGTAATTCTTCATCAGGGCAGCACGGTGGTGTAGTGGTTAGCGCTGTCGCCTCACAGCAAGAAGGTCTGGGTTCGAGCCCCATGGCCAGCGAGGGCCTTTCTGTGCAGAGTTTGCATGTTCTCCCCATGGGTTTCCTCCAGGTGCTCCGGTTTCCCCCCACAGTCCAAAGACATGCAGGTTAGGTTAACTGGTGACTAAATTGATTGGTGTGAATAGTTGTCTATGTATCAGCCCTGTGATGACCTGGCAACTTGTCCAGGGTGTACCCCGCCTTTCGCCCGTAGTCAGCTGGGATAGGCTCCAGCTTGCATTATAAGGCTATGGGCAAAACAGAAGTAAACATACTACAAACTCAGTCTCCTGATCACATGCAGACAAACCGTGAGGATCAGGGTGAAGATCATGACGAGGTAACTGGATACTTCCCATCACTAAGAACGACAGAGCAGAATTAAGTGGACATCTACTTGCAGTCACACAAAAACCTCATTAGTGCATTCTGAAAGCTGCCACTGATGAAGAAAATCTCATCTCATTATCTCTAGCCACTTTATCCTGTTCTACAGGGTCACAGGCAAGCTGGAGCCTATCCCAGCTGACTACGGGCAAAAGGCAGGGTACACCCTGGACAAGTCACCAGGTCATCACAGGGCTGACACAGACAACCATTCACGGTCAATTTAGAGTCACCAGTTAACCTAACCTGCATGTCTTTGGACTGTGGAGGAAACCAGAGCACCCGAAGGAAACCCACGGGGAGAACATGCAAACTCCACACAGAAAGGCCCTCGCTGGCCACGAGGCTCGAACCTGGACCTTCTTACTATGAGGCAACAGCGCTAACCACTACACCACTGGGCCACCCTGATGAAAATCTCTGAAATACAATACAGGATTCCCTGCTAGTGCAGCCTACGAGCATCTCTTTAGTGAAGAGCAAGATATTTTCTGACCAAAGAGAAGGGCAATTCCATGTAAATGTCAACCTCACCATGCAAAAATAAAACATGTAATATCAAAACCACTCCCAGAGATATCACCTAGGCCTGTATTTTACAGATGTGAATAAGTTGAACCAATTTGTAACCAACCTAATGTCACTCAGTCTCTTATAATGTAAAACCCAAGCTAAAATCAACTTTGATCATGTACAATTCTATATTATTGCCACAAGCCACAGAAATGTATGCTAAAATCCACAAAACAATAGCCATCCTAAATATTATTTAAGAACTGATAGTTTTAGTTGATAGAGTTTTTCAAAGGGTTATGGTGGTTAAATTGCTGATTTTCTAAACATATGCCATGTCTATTTCAGACGCGTCACATCCATAACGCTGACTTTTCCTTCCGAAACTCTGCATGAAATACAAAATATTTTAAACAAAGATTTTTTAATATTCACCTTGGACCCCTCTATCAAATGGATATCTCCATTTCAACATTAGGTTTACAATTTCACAGAGTTTGATAAAAATGTACAGTCACCCAAGAAAAGTGATACTTTTTCTGTCACATCCATAACGCATCTTTTATTGGCATTTTCTGGCATGCCCTAGATGTACTATGGGAATTGTTCTTGTTCTATCACTCCTCCAGTATGGTACAGCCTTAAAATATGCAACACCTGTTTAAATACTGGGAGACAATAAAACATGCACTGGGTCATTTGTTGCCATTTTGAGTTCAAGTGTCACGTCCATAACGCTGGAACTGCTCAGAAACCGGCTTTTAGATGCAAACTTTGAGAAACTTCACTTGTGTAGGGTAAATATAAACACCTTGTGAGATGGGTCAGCCCACATACTGCTCTCACTCCCTCCCACACATGAAAATGTTATTTAGAAGACCCTTTTGTGCAATTTTACTGTTCGTATTACTTTTAGGGAGTTGTTAGGTTGGGCTAGGCCCAGGTCACTGGTGTAGTAACCCAGCAAACACGCACTAGGGTGAGCAGAGGAATGACTCAAGTGCAGAGGAGTGAGAGCAAAGCTAAAGTTCAATAAAAGTTTATTTGCCAAAGCTCAGAAGTCCAGGAAAATTCACAGCTTGTGATAAAACAAAATCCACAAAGGTAAAATTTCTTCCAGTCAGGTAAATCCAAACACACAGGAGGTACAAGAAAAAAAAAAGACATCCAAAAGTTCCAAGAGTCCAAAAATCCAAAACCAAGGAAGAGAAAGCAAAAATCCAAACGCTCAGAAGATACAAAAAATGGCAAAGTTCCAAGTTAACAAAAAATAGTCCAAATGTCCCAAAAGAGCAGTATTCCAAAAACAAAAGTCAACCGGCAAAGGTACACAGTACAAAAAGTGCCTCACCATCAAACAGTACAAAGACTCAGTGACTAGAAACACAAAATGGGGTAGTATAAATACCCAAAGTAATTGAACACATGACCAGGTCAGAATTGGCAATTAAGAATTGGCGGCACAGTTAACTAAGAACAGGTGGAGCACAAGGCACATGACCATCAAAACAAAGAAGCACATGGCTGTCAAAACAAACACAAATCACCTAGCTGTCAAAACAAACATGACATGACAAAGATACAATAGCGGCCTCTAGAGGCCAAGATAGTCACGAAGCCTAACAGGAGTAACTGGTTAATTTGTTAACCAAATGTGTTTTGTGTTGCCTTTTTCTTTCAAGATGAGTTTTTATGTCATAGTATAGTGACTGGTTAATTTGTAAACCAAGACAATATTTTGAAAAATGAGGGAAGCTTTTTTCTTTTAAGAGGAGCTTTATTTCACAGTGAAATTATTTTTGATATACTGGATGGCTTGACCTCTCCAGTTGTGTTTATAGTTAGCCTACATTGTTACTCCAGGCATTGTTTGACCATCTTGGAAAATGTTTCCTTGTTAAGGGAGGTCCTAATAAAGAAGTTAAATGCATTCCAACAATCTTTTGTCTTGGATTTAACTAAAGTAGCAGGTATACTGATAACCACAACAGACTTGGCATGAAGTTGGTTCAACTTAAGCAAGTATTCTCATGTCGATCGCCACATGAAGTTGGTTCAACTTAAAGTAGCTTCTCATGTAGTGAACTATTTTTGCTGTGTTTGTGAAACTTGGCTTACTACATTTTTCTGGGTGGTAGCTTCTGTGGAGTGAAGCTTCATTTATTCCAGAGTAACTGGTAGCTTAGCTCACTACACTTTCCATGTAGCTTGACCAACACTGTTCTTACCTTCGTGGAAATGAAGTGAGCATACCATAGGGTTTTTGACCTCTCTGTTCAACACCGCATCCCACTGAATGTTTTCCCCCCGTTTTCTCTTGTTTAGAAAGCTCTCTAGTTTTTCCCCCGATAATGAATTTTGGTAAATTAAAAAAATCTGATGTCTTTATTTCATTCAGAACAATTTGCACATCCAAAAATGCAGCAAAACCTTCCCATACCAATCAATAACAACTAACTTATCTGAATGAAGCACAACAAGCGTGCCTCCCGTTATGGCAACGTTACCATTGCTATGGGGTGACGTGACAGTGCAATGCCTCTATTGTGTCAATTAAGATGTCAATCGAAAGGGCAGAGTTCAGCCGCCATTTTGATGCAAATATACGGCATTTGTTTGCAAGCGAACTGGAATTATGATTGATGATAGGTGGAAGATTAGGTGCGTCTGTCGGCTAATTTGAAATGATGCAGTAGCTGTCCGTGGGTATTTACTGATGTAATAATGTGTTTTAGACTCAATAGTTTACTGAACTGTATCGTCTAGACCTTTCCCAATATAACAAAACCATTTTTATTGGAATTGTATTGATCATGGATGAGGCTCATAGATGAGTTACCTGAAATTATTGTTATTGTTGGTTGGTTGGTTGGTTGGTTGGTTGGTTGTCTGACAGAGGCAGTGATTGTACCTGCTGTTGTGAGTGTCTCTTGAAATGGTTTGCATCAATCGAATAACAAGAATCTTAGCTTTCTAAAGGATTTGTGTACTTTTTCTGACAATCCATGCACATCAAGGAGTCATATAAACATAAACTGACCTTAGGGATGTGTCCAGTGTTTACAGAAGTGTTAGTGTTTTTTATTATGCCTTTCAGTAATGATCTATCCTTGTCAGTCAATGTTTATTTTTCTGAAGACTACCAAATAGGGCGGCACGGTGGTGTAGTGGTTAGCGCTGTCGCCTCACAGCAAGAAGGTCCTGGGTTCGAGCCCCGGGGCCGGCGAGGGCCTTTCTGTGTGGAGTTTGCATGTTCTCCCCGTGTCCGCGTGGGTTTCCTCCGGGTGCTCCGGTTTCCCCCACAGTCCAAAGACATGCAGGTTAGGTTAACTGGTGACTCTAAATTGACCGTAGGTGTGAATGTGAGTGTGAATGGTTGTCTGTGTCTATGTGTCAGCCCTGTGATGACCTGGCGACTTGTCCAGGGTGTACCCCGCCTTTCGCCCGTAGTCAGCTGGGATAGGCTCCAGCTTGCCTGCGACCCTGTAGAAAGATAAAGCGGCTAGAGATAATGAGATGAGATGAGACTACCAAATATACCAGGGTTACCTTATTTATCTTCTTATGCAATAATAAACTCTAGCTATATAGATATCTCAGTTACAGACTATAAGAAGGCAGGTCTAAAAGCCCTGGACCTCAAGCCTTGTTGAAATATGATTTTTGAAATGGCAGCAAAATGTCTTAACAAAAGTTTATATAACAAATAACCTTGACCCAAAACTTTTTTCTCGATATAACTGTATCTTAGGGGCATTACTTGGAACTAATATTTTGGGCAGTTTCTTTCTGTTGCATAACACATTCAGTAATAGATTTCAGCTAAGAGGAAACATAACAGTGCAATTCTATTCATTTCCTTTTATGCAATTAAAAATTTAGTGAAATTATAGTAGACCATAATCACAAAATATAATAATATTAATTGCAAAATATATAAATAGCAAAGTTTATTGTTATGTACATATACATAGAAGGGGCCATAACAGGGATGATATAGTATTTTTAAAAGGCCCTCTGTTATTAGGTGTCTATGATATTTACAAACACATTAAAATGAAACATGAGTGAATGAAATTTAATGAATGTTAAGCTAGATAATGGGAGATGAACTGACCAAAATAAATAAATAAATAAATAAATAAATAAAATAATAACAATGGTGACAATCTGGCGAGGGTTGAAATGCCAGCCAATAAGATAATTGGCGATATCATAATGGGTGTGAACTATGATGTTTAGAAATGTTTAAAATAAGAAATTATGTCATTATACAAGCAATCATGCTGCAGACTGACTCTGATTTTGTTGTTTGATCCAATAAAAGTCTAGTTTCTGCAACTCCTCGACTTTTTGGCTCTTCTTGAAGATGAGCAAGTTTCCACGACAATCTCTGTACATTCTGCTTTGAGGATACAAAATTGCTAGTTAAACTCATTAATGTCCATATTGAATATATGGGTTTAATTAGATGGCAGATATTTGAATCAAGATCAATTTCATTATAATCAAGGATAATGTCATGCATCCTTGTAAATGTTGGGGCAATATTCCCTTTTGTCTTTTGAAGAAGGATTTATTTAATAATTCAGAATAAGTAATATTCATGGTATTGTGGTATTGATTCACCATGCTGTCCGAGTTCCTTATTCGCATTATTTACTCCATTTAAGTATTTGCTGTGTGGTGACATAAACACTGCTTGACATGTGGGCAGGCTTGACAAGTGTCAGCCAAATTTCCATCCCAACTACATCTCACAACTACACAAAAGACCTGAACTAGTCCAAAACATTCATGCATGGGAAAAGGTAGACACACCTTTTTCTTCTTCTTTTTCCCCTCACAGTCTTTACATGGGAAACAAGGTTCCTGTGGTGCACACACACATTTCTGATGTTTAGACATTATCCTTTCTACAATCTCCCTTTCCCTCTCGAACGTTTTGCAATATAACTTCTACAAACCCCATTTCCAAAAAAGATTGGATATTTTCCAAAATTTAATAAAAGCAAAAAAAATTGTGATTTGTTAATTCACATGAACCTTTATTTAACTCACAAAAGTACAAAGAAAATATTTTCAATAGTTTCATCCATCCATTATCTGTAACCACTTATCCTGTGCAGGGTCACGAGCAAGCTGGAGCTTGATCACTGCTTGATCGCGAGCATATGACGAAAATTCGGAAAATATGAATAGTTCATTTTATAACTAAATATCAATTTTAATTGATAAAATCAACAAAATACAAGATGCAGACATGTTATTATTTGCCAAAAAGCAATTTAAAAAAAAAATAGGCCATAACCACTTTTGGGGATCGCCTCATAGGGCCGGTTCAAGTGGTGGGGGGCAGAGGGGCTGGGGGGCCGGTCAAAGGGGGGTGGATACAATGTAGAGTATTGTGGTCAATATAAATATATAATGTTTAATTTTGTTGCATACACATGTCCGTCTGTACATTTAGCAATAGTCCTGGGTCTCATAATGTTCAGTATGCTGCATGTAATCGATTTATATTTTCATTGGTCACATTAGCATAAACTTGTTACTAAGATGTATCGGTTCATGTAGCTAATTAGAAAGAAACATTTCTGACATAAATATATGTTTAGCATGCTTGAAATTGGAACTTGGAACAGGCTGTTCTGATTGCTACTTGTTTTGGTTAGTTAAATCCCTGAGATTTATCTTCACTCAGACATTCTGCTCTCTGCTTAATAACGAGTATTTTGACTGGTAAGGTCTTTGTTTTTTAATAAGATTATGATCCTGACAGGGGGCGGCACGGTGGTGTAGTGGTTAGCGCTGTTGCCTCACAGCAAGAAGGTCCGGGTTCGAGCCCCGTGGCCGGTGAGGGCCTTTCTGTGTGGATTTTGCATGTTCTTCCCTTGTCCGCGTGGGTTTCCTCCGGGTGCTCCGGTTTCCCCCACAGTCCAAAGACATGCAGGTTAGGTTAACTGGTGACTCTAAATTGACCGTAGGTGTGAATGTGAGTGTGAATGGTTGTCTGTGTCTATGTGTCAGCCCTATGATGACCTGGCGACTTGTCCAGGGTGTACCCCGCCTTTCGCCCGTAGTCAGCTGGGATAGGCTCCAGCTTGCCTGCGACCCTGTGGAACAGGATAAAGCGGCTAGAGATAATGAGATGAGATGAGATCCTGACAGGTGATGTAATGGCACCTAATGTGTCTCTTCTTTCATAAAGTAGTGTAGTCTAAACCAGTTTATGTTATGCTTCATCACCCATTGACATTACTCTGTCACAGAGTAATGTCACAGTGCTTCTTAAATCATAATCATCCAATCACATAGCTACAATACACTCTTGAATGTGAATATATACTCATGGTTGTCTGTCAATAAACTGAGAAACATCTCTGAACAGCTGTGTCTGTGTCAGTGACTGTTTGTTCCCGGGTCCTTGAAGCAGAATCTCTTAGGCGGCAGAGGTCTACATTTCTAGATCATACTTTGTCAATTCAACCTCCTTCAGTACAGTCAGATCAAAACCTATCATATGTGAACATCTACTGTAGGATTTGCAGTTAATTTGAAGGTGAAATTAGAGTTGTGTAATTGACAAAGCTAAGTTATCTAGGTATGACAGGGAAACAGAAATGGGTGATGAATCATTATATCCCTGGTTTTGAAAGAAGAGAGATATTGGGTACCATTACATCACCTGTTAGGATCATAATCTTATGAAAGACATTACTGGTCAACATAACCTTCATTAAGCAGAGAGCGTGAGCGAAGATGAATCTCAAGGATTTCTTCTTCCAGTTTGTCCCACTTATATGTGTGGGGTCACTGCCATGTCCTTGATATGTCATATTAATTGGAGCATAGGTTTTACACCAGATGCCCTTCTTGCCGCAACCCTCCCATTTTCCGGGCCTAGGTTCCCAGTGGCTGGATTCCCAGACAACCAACCATACACACACATACACCTATGGGCAATTTAGAGTAGCCAGTTAACCTAACTGTGTATCTTTGAACTGTGGGGGAAACCAGTACACCCAGAGGAAACCCAAGCAGACACAGTGAGAACATGCAAAGTCCACACAGAAAGGCCCCTGTCAGCCACCAGGCTTGAACCCAGAACCTTCTTGCTGTGAGGCAACAGTGTGGCATGGTGGTGTAGTGGTTAGCACTGTTGCCTCATGGCAAGAAGGTTCTGGGTTCAAGCCCAGTGGCCGACGGGGGCCTTTCTGTGTGGAGTTTGCATGTTCTCCCCATGTCTGTGTGGGTTTCCTCCACAGTCCAAAGACACGTGGTTAGGTTAACATGGGGCAGCCTTGGGCTGAAGTGCCCTTGAGCAAGGTACCTAACCTCCAACTGCTCCCTGGGCGCTGTAGTATAGCTGCCCACTGCTCTGGGTGTCTGTGCATGTGTTCACTGCTTCAGATGGCTTAAATGCAGAGGATGAATTTCACTGTGTGCTCCAGTGTGCATGTGACAAATAAAGGCTTCTTCTTCTTCTAACCCAGGGGTCATCAAACTACGTCCCGCGGGCTTACTCCGGCCCGCCACCCCCCTTTGACCGGCCCCCCAGCCCCTCTGCCCCCTACCACTTGAACCGGCCCTATGAGGCAATCCCCAAAAGTGGTCATGGCCTATTTTTTTAAATTGCTTTTTGGCAAATAATAACATGTCTGCATCTTGTATTTTGTTGATTTTATCAATTAAAATTGATATTTAGTTATAAAATGAACTATTCATATTTTCCGAATTTTTCGTCATATGCTCGCGATCAAGCAGTGACAGGCAGCGCATGCGCAGAGAACTGTCAGTGTTCAGGACAGCAAAATGGCTAGCGGTCAGCGAAAAGCTGACAGAGAGTGCAGAGTTTTTAAAGAACAGTGGACCACCGATTATTTTTTCGTTCAGTGTAAGGACCATGCAGTTTGTCTTGTATGTAAAGAAAGTGTGTCGGTTTTCAAAGAACATAATCTGCGTCGTCACTACGAAACCCGCCACAAAGAGTATACTAGTTTGCGAGGGCAAACAAGAGAAGACAGGATTCGGAGGATGAAATGCGGACTGGCTGCACAATAGAATGTATTCCTTCGCCAAACCCAGATCAACCAGGCTGCTGTCTGAGCTAGCTATAAGGTAGCTCACTTACTAGCTACCCATGGAAAGCCGTTTACTCTACTACACAATGAGGCCTGCTGGTGGTCATATTTGTCTGGGTCATACAATTCTATGTTATATAGCTGACCCGACCCCGGCCCCCCATCACAGTCAGGAATAACAATGTGGCCCCCAGAGAAAAAAGTTTGGTGACCCCTGTTCTAACCAGTGCACCACCATGCTGCCCCATATAGCTCATGGATTTAACTAACCAAAACAAGTAGCAATCAGAACAGCCTGTTCCAGTTTCAAGCATGCCAAACAGATATTTCTATCAGCATACTTCTGCCACTCACTGATATGTAATATTGGATCATTTTCCTCAGTAAATAAATGACCAAATATAATATTTTGTCTCATTTGTTTAACTGGGTTCTCTTTATCTACTTGTAGGACTTGTGTGAAAATCTGATGATGTTTTAGGTCATATTTATGCAGAAATATAGAGAATTCTAAAGGGTTCACAAACTTTCAAGCACCACGGTATGCAATACAAAAGACAAATGGCATCCGGGTGTGTGATGCTGAGATTTCTAGAAGCAGCATCAGGTTTGGTTGTTTGCAGGGATGTGATTGGCTCTCAGTGTGGTCCAGCCATGAGTCATATCAGTGACGCAGGCAGAGAGAAGAGCAACGCATCAGCAGCATCCATCTATCCATCCATCTATATATTCTTCTCTGTAGGTCACAGCAGAAAACAACGGTTTAATAAAGAGGGAAAGAAGTGCCCGGATATTTCTGGCTTGTTATCAGGTATGTCAGAGAGTTTTATACAGAAACAGATGGGGTTTGTTTTGCGGAGGTGAAACGCGATTTGGACGCTGCTTTCTCCGTCATGGAGCATCCATGTTCTCTTGTTGACACAGAGGAAGAAAGGTGGGATGTACGCGATAGGCTATAACACGATGTGGTTCAGTTGCATCTCGGTTGTAAAAAAAAAAAAAAAAGTATATATGTGTGTATATATGTTAATATTTTTCATGAGAAATTCGTCGTTCTGTCTGGTGAGGTTGCATAACAAATCCAGCTGTTTGCTCTAATACGCATTAGATGGGGCGTTTCTCTTGTAGTTTGTATTCTGTGGGCTGTGATGTGTACGATAGCGTATTAATTATACTGCCAAACATTAGCAGGATATATGAACAGTAATATTAATAGGGTTACGGATTTTTTTAAAATAATGCTGGTAAATATTTAGCTAGCTTAAATTACATGTCCTCCACACCACAATGACAAAATAATGTGTCATTTTTGGGGGTAATATAGCATTATTATTATTATTATTATTATTATTATTATTATTATTATTATTAATAAATGCATTTTAAATTTATATAATTAAATAAACAATAATCTCATCTCATTATCTGTAGCCGCTTTATCCTGTTCTACAGGGTCGCAGGCAAGCTGGAGCCCATCCCAGCTGACTACGGGCGAAAGGCGGGGTACACCCTGGACAAGTCGCCAGGTCATCACAGGGCTGACACATACACAGACAACCATTCACACTCACATTCACACCTACGGTCAATTTAGAGTCACCAGTTAACCTAACCTGCATGTCTTTGGACTGTGGGGGAAACCGGAGCACCCGGAGGAAACCCACGCGGATACGGGGAGAACATGCAAACTCCGCACAGAAACCTGGACCTTCTTGCTGTGAGACGACAGCGCTAACCACTACACCACCGTGCCGCAATAAACAATAATATTTATTATTCTCATCTCATTATCTCTAGCCGCTTTATCCTGTTCTACAGGGTCGCAGGCAAGCTGGAGCCTATCCCAGCTGACTACGGGCGAAAGGCGGGATACACCCTGGACAAGTTGCCAGGTCATCACAGGGCTGACACATAGACACAGACAACCATTCACACTCACATTCACACCTAAGGTCAATTTAGAATCACCAGTTAACCTAACCTGCATGTCTTTGGACTGTGGGGGAAACCGGAGCACCCGGAGGAAACCCACGCGGATACAGGGAGAACATGCAAACTCCGCACAGAAAGGCCCTCGCCGGCCACAGGGCTCGAACCCGGACCTTCTTGCTGTGAGGCGACAGCGCTAACCACTACACCACCGTGCCGCCATATTTATTATTATTATTATTATTATTATGTTGTTGTTGTTATTATTATTATTATTATTATTATTATTATTATTATTATTATTACCTCCAAAAGAAAGTGAAATGAGAATAATGAGTGCTTTATTATTATTGTTGTTGTTGTTCTTTACTTAAGAAACAGCTTTCTACATGCATAATGCATTACAGCTGTAAGTAAGCAAATCAGAAGACCAGCTTTATCTGCACCAGACTAGCACTTAGCAGCTAGTGCTGCATGGAATAAATTATTGTTGTTGTTTTTTTTTCTGTCATTCATTGTTACCTCCACCAACATTGGTGGAGAAGGTGATATTTTCACGTCCGTTTGTTTATTGATTTATTTGTCTGTCTGTTCCCAACATAACTCAAAAAGTAGTGAATGGCTTTTGATGAAATTTTGATGAAAGGTGGGCCAAGGAACAATTTATTAGATTTTGATGGAAATCCAGATATGTATGTGGATCCAGGATTTTTTTTTTGTCTGTTCCCAATGTAACTCAAAGTTGTGAATGGATTTTGATGAAATTTGATGTACAGCTTTAGTATTATCCTATAGGCTCAAGTGATTTGATGTTGATTATATGTGGCTTGGCGGAGGTACGTACTCTACCGGCTGCCCTACTGGTTGTGGATGTGTTGGTCATGTGATCATGTCTAAAGCAATATTAGAAGTTTTAGGGTGAGCATAAATGTAGTAAACATAACTATTGTTATGAACATGATGTGAAAGCTAGGTTAAATCATATGTTAAATTATACTGAAAAGGGAACAGGCAGGGGTTATTTATCAAGGATGAACTGTCCTGAGTAAAGTCAGGCTGGAATATAAGAAGCTTTTTTGATATTGTTTAGCCTTACGTTTTCTGTACAGAATCTAGTGTTAGTGAATATATGACCTTTATCTTTGTTCGGAGGTTTTAGATAATTATAGTATAGGCAGAAAATATACCAACAAAGTTATTATTCAAGGTGTTCTCTGAAGCAGATGTACTGGTTTATGGTGACTGTTTTGCAGAACATTGGTTGGTTGACATGCCGCTGTCTTACAGTTGAATACTATACAGAATTACTGTGTAGTATCCAACTGTAAGACAATATGTACAGTATGTTATTAATGCCTGACTAGTGTTCTGCAGTACATTTCACCATAATCAAGTACATGTGATTGCAGTATTAATGTGAAGTTGATCATGTACATTAAAGGCCTTGGGAAATGATGTGGTGTGGAATCATTTGTGTTGAGTAGAAAATATAAGGGAAATTCAAGGGTAGATGTTCGATCATCTGATAAGTCCGAGAATCATGTTCTGTTATCTTGCGATTCATTACTGAATGGGCTAGATTTAATCAGAATTACTAGACACTTCTAGTTGTTATTTAAATGTACATATATTGTTGTACAGATTATGTGTCTACTGAAGAAATGTTTAATTTAGAGTAGCATGGATCTGCATTATACAGTATATGCAGTTCTCATTTCCTGAAATAATTACTGAGCAGTAATTTACTGGCTTCCCTATTAACAGACAGGGAATCCACCAATCAGCATTTTGACTTTAAAATTGTTGAATGGATTCTTGTAATCATTGTAGCACATAATTCAGTGATCAGTGACTCATTCTGTGTTTCCCCAGACTTCAGACTATATTTACTGTACTTACTTTTGCAGGGTAGACGCTTGTCAGAGCTTC
The DNA here is from genome assembly GCF_027579695.1 of Neoarius graeffei. NCBI lineage: Eukaryota > Metazoa > Chordata > Actinopteri > Siluriformes > Ariidae > Neoarius > Neoarius graeffei. The sequence continues at coordinate 33,978,604 of NC_083585.1, read as the reverse complement.
GGCTTCCATGAGAATTCAATATTCATACTGCCTATTATCTGAGGCAGGTAACAACCTCAGACAGTAATATGGGTCAGGCCTGATTAAAAGAAAGCACCAGAAACCTCTACAGGCACCTGGATTTTTGCATTTCTTGGTAATGTAAATATCACATGAAGCTGTCTTTGTAGTTGGATTTCAACATACAGCCAGACAGGTCTAATGATTAATCAGAAAGGACATTATTTGTAGAGCTCAATCAAGGAAATGTTAAAAAAAAAAGATCTTTTTAAATACATTTTAAGGTATGCGTTTTCACAACAAAGAAGGAATTTGGTCATTGTCCAGTCATGTTTATAAGTTAGGCAAGGGTCATATAATGGTATACAATTTTTTTTTTTTTAATTTAGTACTATTGTACTTATAGCAAAAACCTCAAACAGTTAAAAGGATTGTCAGGTTTTGATTATTTGAACTGACTTAAAAAGTGGTGCTTTTATATTTATTAATGGAACTATGGTAAGATAAATTTAGTAAGGTCAAGCCGAATGGTCTCCAATCGCTTCTATACCACTTGGACTGATGTGCCTCTGTGGGAAACCTTTTATAGGACTGTATTTTCTTTTTAACACTAACTTCAAAAAAACAGACTGTATCTGAGTGATATATGCAAAGCACCAAAACTCACTGAATGAGTTGGGTGGTTACACTAGGCTGCTGTCTGAGTCACTGTGTGTTCTATTTCCAGGCTACAGTCATATCTAGAAAAATGACTAAAGGGGATACTGCCGATGTAGAGGAGGCCCAGCCGAACTCTGAGTTTACCAGTCCAAAACATGAATCTCGCAAGAAACCTATAGTTCACCCATCTGCCCAGGCTCCACTCCCCAAAGATTATGGTGTGTGTTTGGACATGTTTCATCCTTACATTTGTAACGAAAGAAAATCTGTACACTCTGTAAACTCTCTTTTAAAAGAGTAATAATGCAAATATTGGGAATTACATTAAAATTAGTTGACTGTGCTTATCATCAGTTGAAAAAACTTTCTCAGTAAAAATCCTACAAATATTCCATTGCTATTTCAGCCTTCACATTCTTTGATCCAAGTGACCCAGCGTGTTTGGAGATTTTGATGGATCCCTGCACCACCATCCCTGAGTTGTTTGCTATCATCCGTCAGTGGGTCCCACAAGTGCAGCACAAGATTGACATAATCGGAGAAGAGGTGAGAGACAATCCCTGTGTTTTTTGCACATCAATGGATAGTTCTTTGGTAACGGAATTACATTTGCAGCAAAATGTGGTAAATTTTTAGTTGCAGTACTCAAGATAATGGTATTAAATAAAAAATTTCACACTGTATGAGGTATCTTTTGACCCTAAAAAAAGCGTAGAAAATTGGCTATGTTGAACTCTGAACACCAAATCTTTTATGAGGAAAGAAAGTCGGTAACGGAATTACGTCAGGAAACACTGAACTTTCATTTCTTAAAATTCAAACCAAGATTTCTCTGAAGCGACATTGCTATAATTGGGGTGGTGATCTTTAAATATGGTTTTCAGTATATTTTGCCTTGGATTCCATACTTTAGCAAAATCACTAAGTTAACAAGTTAAGGCAGTCTTAATTTCATAATTTTGGCCTCTCTGCTGAAGAATTGCCCCAATATGACAATAAACGGACAGGTTGACATTAAAATGCAACTATGCAGGGAAACGTAACCAACAATATATTATGGTCTAAAACATGTCCATGCAAGCAGTGTAAGCATCTTTTCTATTCTATTCAAAATAATACTTGTCAGGTTTAAAGAGGAATAAATTGCCATGTATTTCCTAATTATATGGTTTCACCTAGATTCAGTACCAACTGAATTTTGTCATACTGTTTGTGTCAGGTGCAGTTTTCCAGGTACTTTATCAAATTGCATGCATCATTATAATAGTTTTTACATAAATTCTTTACAAATAGCCTTTTTGAAGAGTTGAGGTCATTGTCATTATGGAGCAAAAGCATAGCTGTATTTATCTGGCTGCTAAAAGGAATCGTGTTTCTGACACTGTAGAGAAAGTGGTGCATTTCTGTGCCATTAAGCAATGCTAGCCCATAGATGGATGTAGTCAAATTAGGTAAGGAGTCTACAGAGACTATAAGGCAATGTTTTACATAAATATGACCTAAAATATCATATTTTGCAAACATCATAAAAATAGATAAAGAGATCCCAATTAAACAAGTGAGACAAAAATATTATACTCAGGAATTTATTTATTGAGGAAAATGATCTAATATTGCATGTCTGTTAGTGGCAAAAGTATGCCAATTTTTGCTTTCAGTATCTGTTGTGACCCTCTTGTGCAGTAATAATTGCAACTAAACATTTCTGCTAATGGTTGATCAGTCCTATACTGTACATAGGCTTGGAGGAATTTCAGCCTTTTCCTCCATACAGAACAGCTTCAACTCTGGGATGTTGGTGGGTTTCCTAACATGAACTGCTCGCTTCAGGTTCTTCCTTTACATTTCTATTGGATTAGCATTTCTATTGCATTAACTTTATTCTTCTCTAACCATTCATTGGTAGAACCTAGGGTTGTTGTCTTGCTGCATGACCCACTTTCTCTTGCGATTCAGCTCATGGACAGATGTCCGTGACATTTTCATTTAGAATTTGCTGGTATAGTGAAAGCCATCCTGCTCAGATGCAGTAAAACAAGCTCAAACCATGATCCTAGCACAGCATGTTTCACAGATGGCATAGGGTTTCATTCTGGAATGCAGTGTTTTTCCTCTATTCAAACATAATGCTTTCCATCCATCCATCCATCCATCCATCCATCCATCCATCCATCCATCCATCCATCCATCCATCCCTCCCTTCCTGTGGTAGAAAATTTGTTCATATTTATGTTTTCTTTATTGAGATCTTCATTAGCTTCCACAAAGTTGTTGCCAGTCTTCCTGGGGTCTACTCGAAAGCAGTAATAATCAGTTAAAACAGGAATATACAAATTATACTGTACTGAAAACAACAAAAAGAAAAGACGAGTGGAAAAGACAAGTGTTGTAGAAATGACATCAAAAGTGATCCAATTGTGATGGAACTGACTGTGGTGGAAATGACATTTCCTGTATTGTATGTATATATTTTAATGTAATTATATTATGTTTTATATAATGTAAAATAATTGGGTTCTCTTTACTTTTAGGACTTATGTGAACATCTGATGATTTAGGAAATACAGAACATTCTAAAGAGTTCGCAAACTTTCAAGAATCAGTTTATAATATTTGATGAGAAGGAAAATAAAAATTATTTTTCTACTTTCATCCATAGTTCATCAACAATTAAACTGTAATGTATTAAATAAACTTGTTACGGTTATGACCATAGTACAATAAATCAACTACAATCAGTCTACTTGATTAGCAGGATCAGCTCTGTTGGATTTGTGAGGGAAATGAATTCTCTAGCAGGTTAGATATCAAGTAACATGGTTGCTCAGCACTGCACCGAAATATTATGACCTATGCTGATAATATATGAAGAGGTTAAAATATAAGTGCTTACTTGCTCAGTGCAGGGCAGCCTTTGACCAAAAAACAAAGGGGAACCAGTGTTGGGATAGTTACTCAAAAAAAACTAATTCATTGCAAATTATTTCAAAATGTAATGGGGATTACTTTACTCATTGCTTCCTGGAAAAAGTAATCCCATTGCTCATTTTATTTCGAAATTACCCCCAAACGCTCATACAATTCTGTACCAGAAAGTACAAATCTAGAAAATACATGAATGGCAACCAACAATCCTTCAGTAAACATGCTTTAAATGAATTGTCATTGTCCCTGCATTTGCTTTGAACAAAATTAGCTTTTTACCAGTTAAATTTTAATGAAATGTATAACCAATAGAAACTTATTGCCCAAAAATAGCAGTGTTGAAATAAAGCTTACAAAGTAGTCCAACAGAAAGTTTCTGCATAATTACTTTATGCAGTTTAACTGTAATTTGGGTGAGGTTGGGGCACTGTCTCTGAGGTCAGTCGATCAGCAAACAGAGTAGCATAGGGCAAACAAGAAGATGAAGTCGGGAATAAATGTAAACAGAGGTCTTTAACTGGAAGTCAGGCAAAACTCAAATGGCTTGGTAAAGTCAGGTATGGGCCACAGAACGATACTCCGCACTGAGTGATTGTTTCAGCATGGTTTAAGTAGACAGGATAATTAACAGATGAAATAGTGACAAGTGATGTACTGACAGGCAGAGGGGTCTTGATTTAGTTTGGTTTTAGAATACATTCTTGGGATCAAGGGGGTCAGTCATCAACCATCGCTAGAGGGTGACTTTTTGTATTCTCATGCATTTTATATTTCACATGATGCTGCAAGCCTATTCAGCACTGCCACCCTATCAAACTCCATCCTCTATGTACACATACACAAAATGGCTGCCTGTTTGAAGTGGAAATTTCTGAGAGCCTGCTAGAAAGTGAAACTGATAAAGCAGTGTGAATGACTCAGCAGAATTGCATTCCTGTTTCATCCATCACATCTGCTAATTTATCACATCCTTCATTATAAGGAGCTAATCCTGTTAAGGGCCACTCAAGAGATTTTCCCAGTGTGTGGTTATCAGCGTCTGTTGTTCTTTTCCTATTCCGTCACTCAGCACTGACACAGTAGTGGTTAAGACATTGGACCACTCATCAGAAGGTCATGAATTCAAATCCCAGCATCACAAAGCTACAGGGCCCTTGAACAAAGCACTTAACCCCCAACAGCTCAGTTGTACAAATGACTTTAAGGTTCTATGTGTAAGAATTTGTAAGAATAAGTTGAAATAATTCAAAAAAGTTAACCAAAATGATCAACAGAGTTTGAAGAAATAACAGCTTTGATGTTATGCCAAAGATGTCTACACATGGTGTTCTAGAGATATCTTCTGAAGTTGGCATGCTAACCAGCTAACCCGCAACAGGATGTACCATCCATCTCATATCACTTTGTACCTTAAGAGGTGATAGTGAGTCTTCAGCTACGAATACACAAACTGTATTCTGTAACTGATGAACCCAGTAGTGGATCGACTAAACAAAACAAAAAAAAACAACTTTACACAATATTCAGTGAGTGATAGTTCTGAGAGTGGTGATGCGTTTGGGGGGAAGGGGGAGGAGGGACTGTCTATTTCCTTGTTTCTTTTGATAAGGGTGGACACCCCAACTTTCTGGTGATGTAGTGGCCCCTATTTTTTGGAGTGTGGAGTATGAATTTGCCAGGTGGACGATTCTTAGACATTGTGCATTTAAATGCAATTTGCTCTGGATAAGAGCATCTGCCAAATGACATAAATGTAAACCTGAGCTTTTGGCTTCCAGATTTTAAAGCGTGGATGTCATGTTAATGACCGTGATGGGTTGACAGACATGACTCTACTGCACTACAGCTGCAAAGCAGGGGCTCATGGAGTGGGTGAGTGACTGGTCATGGTCTTAGGTTCTAGGGACTCATATCAAGATCTATGTGTTAGGGTAATTTTAGTTATTGCTTGTTTAATTGTCTTATTAAAAGAATATAAGCTTAAAATCAAAGCACTACTTTGGCACAGAGCTAGAACTGCTTTTGGGTGTAGTATATGGCAGTAGGTACTGCGGTATCCCCTGTGAGATCAAGACTCTTGACATCCATCCATCCATTATCTGTAGCCGCTTATCCTATTCTACAGGGTCACAGGTAAGCTGGAACCTATCCCAGCTGACTATGGGTGAAAGGGACTCTTGACATTTGTGCATGAATTATTTACAGTGTGGAGAAAGAGATGACAAGAAAAACTAACAATGAATGAAAGCAGACTGGCTGCAAGTAATGGAAGTAAAACTAGATATAAAGGAGTACAAAAACATTAAGGTAAATGAACATAAAGCAGCTAGATAGTAAAGTAACAAGAATGAAACTCAAAGCTAAGGAGATGCATAATTTAAATTCAAGAATAACACAGGGTTCCTACACAGTATGGGATTTGATTTTGTAATTTACAGGTCTGGATACAGTGATGCTTGAAAGTTTGTGAACCCTTTAGAATTTTCTATATTTCTGCATAAATATGACCTAAAACATCATCAGATTTTCACACAAGTCCTAAATGTAGATAAAGAGAACCCAGTTAAACAAATGAGACAAAAACATTATACTTGGTCATTTATTTATTGAGGAAAATGATCCAAAATTACATATCTGTGAGTGGCAAAAGTACGGTATGTGAACCTTTGCTTTCAGTATCTGGTGTAACCCCCTTGTGCAGCAATAACTGCAACTAAATGTTTCCAGTAACTGTTGCTCAGTCCTGCACACCAGCTTGGAGGAATTTTAGCCCATTCACCCATATAGAACAGCTTCAACTCTGGGATGTTGGTGGGTTTCCTCACATGAACTGCTCACTTCAGGTCCTTCCACAACATTTCGATTGGATTAAGGTCAGAACTTTGACTTGGCCATTCGAAAACATTAACTTTGTTCTTCTTTAACCATTCTTTGGTAGAACGACTTGGGTGCTTAGGGTCGTTGTCTTGCTGCATGGCCCACCTTCTCTTGAGATTCAGTTCATGGACAGATGTGCTGACATTTTCCTTTAGAATTCACTGGTATAATTCAGAATTCATTGTTCCATCAATGATGGCAAGCCGTCTTGGCCCAGATGCAGCAAAACGGGCCCAAACCATGATACTACTACCATGTTTCACAGATGGGATAAGGATCTTATGCTGGAATGTGGTGTTTTCCTTTCTTCAAACATAACGCTTCTCATTTAAACCAAAAAGTTCTATTTTGGTGTCATCCGTCCACAAAACATTTTTCCAATATCCTTCTGGCTTGTCCACGTGATTTTTAGCAAGCTGCAAATGAGCAACAATGTTCTTTTTGGAGAGCAGTGGCTTTTTCCTTGCAACCCTGCCATGCACACCATTTGTTGTTCAGTGTTCTCCTGATGGTGGACTCATGAACATTGACATTAGCTAATGTGAGAGAGGCCTTCAGTTGCTTAGAAGTTACCCTGGGGTACTTTGTGACCTCGCCGACTATTACACACCTTGCTCTTGGTGCGATCTTTGTTAGTCGACCACTCCTGGGGGGGCAACAATGGTCTTGAATTTCCTCCATTTGTACACAATCTGTCTGACTGTGGATTGGTGGAGTCCAAACTCTTTAGAGATGGTTTTATAACCTTTTCCAGCCTGATGAGCATCAACAATGCTTTTTCTGAGGTCCTCAGAAATCTCCTTTGTTCGTGCCTTGATACACTTCCACAAACGTGTTGTGAAGATCAGACTTTGATAGATCCCTGTTCTTTAAATAACACAGGGTGCCCACTCACACCTGATTGTCATCCCATTGATTGAAAACACCTGACTCTAATTTCACCTTCAAATTAACTGCTAATCCTAGAGGTTCACATACTTTTGCCACTCACAGACATGTAATATTGGATCATTTTCTTCAGTAAATAAATGACCAAGTATAATATTTTTGTCTTATTTATTTAACTGGGTTCTCTTTATCTACTTTTAGGACATGTGTGAAAATCTGATGATGTTTTAGGTCATATTTATCCAGAAATATAGAAAATTCTAAAGGGTTCACAAACTTTCAAGCACTACTGTAAGTATGGAAAAAGGAAAATAGAGTATGGAAAAATGTTTCTGTTTCCAGACTGTTGCCCTTATTTCTTTTCTAAAATATAAAATTAAGCCAAACATTTTGATTATAGTAAAGTTAAGCCCGGGCGGCATGGCAGTGTCGTGGTTAACACTGTCGCCTCACAGCAAGAAGGTTCTGGGTTTGAGCCCAGTGGCCGACGAGGACCTTTCTGTGTGGAGTTTGCATGTTCTCCCCGTGTCTTGTGGGTTTCCTCCAGGTGCTCCAGTTTCCCCTACAGTCTAAAGACATGCAGGTTAGGGTAATTGGTGGCTCTAACTTGACCGTAGGTGTGAATGTGAGTGTGAATGGTTGTTTGTCTGTATGTGTGAGCCCTGCAATGACCTGGCAACTTGTCCAGGGTGTACCCCGCCTCTTGGCCATAGTCAGCTGGGATAGGCTCCAGCTTGCCTGCGACCCTGCACAGGATAAGCGGTTATGGATAATGGCAAAAGTTAAGACCTTTTAGAGAATTTGGAGAGTAAGACAGATTCTGTAATTCTATTTTTCTGATTGGACTTAAAATAAAACCCTCTTATTTTGTAATATGGTCCAATGCTTCTATCATATGGTCCCTGGTCTTGTTAGAATGAAAATGGCCACAGTGAACAGATTTTTACAGAGATTTGCTGAAGTCTGTGAGAAGGTTCTGTTGTAAATCATTGTTCATTTGCATGCCAATGAACAAGCAGGTGCTTGCACTCAAAAGAGGCCAGGCATTGATTTTTGGCACCCATGCATATCACTGTCATTTTTGGAAGGAGTTGTATTATTTTGTATTAACTTTGTATACAATTGTATTTCATTATCGATTGTCAGGAGACCCTGAGGCAGCCTTAAGGCTGACCAATCAGCTGATTGCTCTGGGTGCAGATGTCAGCCTCCGCAGTCGTTGGACCAACATGAATGCTCTCCACTATGCGGCTTACTTCGATGTTCCTGAGCTGATCCGGGTTCTGCTTAAAGCTTCTAAACCTAAAGGTCAGGGTACACACATTCACAACATTTAAACCCTGTTTATCTTGCCACTGCTCTGTTAGATCTGTGCGAAATTGTCACCTTTATACAAAATGTGTTGAGATATGTATGATCTCTCTCTCTCTCTCTCTCTCTCTCTCTCTCAGTACAGAACGAGTCATTACTTTTTCAAAATATTGTTGTCACTGCTATGAGCTTAAACAGAAGGTACTACTGGAAAATATAGCCCTTACAGTATTCCTGTAGTTGCCTGTTTATATATTGATGTTTACTTTCGAAGAAAAAGAGCATAATCAATCTGTTTAAGTCTCAACATATAAGGTCATAATTTAACCCATTCAGTGCCCTTGGACGAGTCACGTACATCATGAAATCTTTTACCGCTGTGCCTTATGATGTACGCTACTCATCATAAACACCTCCTTTTATGTACCTTACATGGCACATCACTTTTACTTCACAGTGGCACATTACTGCGAGTTGGCCTAGTGGTTAGCATGTCTGCCTCTCGATCGCGAGTTCTATTCACCGTCGAGTCATGCCAAAGACCATCATAAAAATGGTACCCAGTTACTTGGAATACATGGACCCTTGGTGTACATTGTATTTTCAAGTACTAGTAATTCATGTTTATGGACAGGTTCTCATTGACAAAACCCATTGTCTTGGGGGGTTTTTGGATGTTTTTGAAATTGTTTTTGATTATTAAAGTTATTTTTACTCTACAACAGTGTTTTTTGTGATTTTTTTTCTATACAAATATAAAGTTCTGAACAAGTTAGAGAAAGATTATCAAAATATCCCAATTTTGACCTATTTTTGTCCTATATGCCCAGCACATTACAATTAGTTATGGGTGGCAGCCAAAGGGTTAATTGCAAATGTCATAATCCCATAAAAGCCTTATAATAAAGTATCTAATGAGCATTTAAAGCTGTGGGGCATCTAGTTAGTTTGATCATATGCTTGCATGTCATTTTTCTCTGCAGTACTCAATTCTACCTGCAGTGACTTCTACTATGGTACTGCCCTGCACATTGCTGCCTCTAACCTCTGCCTGGGAGCTGTCAAGTGTCTACTGGAGCATGGCGCCAACCCTACTGTCAGAGTACGACTCATGAGTTTAACTGTTATTGTCAAAGTCTATTTTAGCTCTCTTCAGTCAGTCATTTTCAATCATTGCTTCACCATATGACAAAATCTCTATTATTGTATAGTACTACACTTGACACCAAGTTTCCTTTTCCACTAACTTCACCAGAATGATAAGGGCCAAGTCCCTGCTGATGTGGTTCCTGATCCCATGGACATGAGCCTGGATAAAGCAGAAGCAGCCATGGTGGCTAAAGAGTTAAAGCAACTATTGTTAGATGCTGTGCCACTTAGCTGTAACCTTCCCCGTATAACCTTGCCCAACTATGACAACATTCCTGGCAACCTCATGTTGTCTTCTCTCGGCCTGAAGTTGGGTGACCGAGTGGTTCTGGATGACATGAAGGTGAGTTGGAAACACAGAAAAATAAAAACTAAAAGTGAGGAATGAAAAAGGCATATTGATGAAGACAGTAGCGTAGTTACTGTCCACCAAGCAGGTTAAGTTTCCTTTTTTTGAAGGCCAGAAGTCTGTGTCAATTGAATTCCATTTTAGTATTTTTCATTATGCAGTAGGAACTAAAGTTCCTACTGTATACAGTTACTAATATTGTTCATACAGTCAGAAATAGTATAGCCTATACTGACTTCATACTGTTGAAATGTTCAGGTGCAGGAGTCACTTGACACTTGTATAGTGCATGATCCATCTAAATTGTGGGTCTGTCAACCAACTCTAGGATGAATAATGCTATCATGACAAATCAGTCTAACAAGATAACATTAGCTAACTATACAGTATATATTCACAACATGCTCGCTAACAGACAGCTGCAGTGATGTGATGGGTTGTGCAGTGTCAAATTAATAAGTAAATGATCCCAAGCCTGTGTTCTTCTGGAGCTGTTAACATTCACACTTGCATCTGTTTCTGCATATAATACCAAACAGCCTCCATTATGTTTTATCTAAAAAGCTGTCAGTTGCTTAATGTGTTATTTTCTTTAACAAAATACAAACATTTCACTGTAACAATTATATGCTTGGAACCTTAAAAGTTATATTAATTTATATGAATTTATATTTTAAAATAATGGCAATGGATAATGGGTGGCACGGTGGTGTAGCAGTTAGCACTGCCGCCTCACAGCAAGAAGGTCCTGGGTTCAAAGCCCAGCAGCTGGCGAGGGCCTTTCTGTGTGGAGTTTGCATGTTCTCCCCATGTCTGCGTGGGTTTCCTCCGGGTGCTCCGGTTTCCCCCACAGTCCAAAGACATGCAGGTTAGGTTAATTGGTGGCTCTAAATTGACTGTAGGTGTGAATGTGAGTGTGAATGGTTGGTTGTCTCTGTGTCAGCCCTGTGATGACCTGGCGACTTGTCCAGGGTGTACCCCGCCTCTCGCCCATAGTCAGCTGGGATAGGCTCCAGCTTGCCTGCGACCCTGTAGAACAGGATAAGCGGCTACAGATGATGGATGGATGGTTGGCAATGAATAGTGAGGTTTGATCATGAGCTCAAGTTACTGATTGCCTGTGTGGTGTTTCACATGTCCCTGTCTCTGCATGCATTTCCTCAGTGTTCTCTGTTTTCCCTCATCCCTGCCAAAAACATTCTGGTAGGTGGATTGGCTACTCTTAAATCTCCCGAGGAGTTAACGATGATATATATATGTGTGTGTGTGTGTGTGTGTGTGTGTGTGTGTGTGTGTTTGTGCACATGGTGTCTTAAAATGGATTTGCATTGAATTCAGGCTGTATTCTTGCCTCACGCCCAGTGTTCCTGGGATATGCTCCAGATCCTCTGTAACCCTGACTAGGATAAAGCAGTTGCATAAATGTGTGCATTTGTGTGTATACACTAGGGTGTAACGATACACTCTGGTATCATTTCCAATCAAATCGGATACACTCTGATTTGATTGGATTCATGTGACTGGTTTCACAATTTGATTCAATTCTCAAACTATTTAAACAAAACTGAAATAAATTATGACTGAAAATATTATTTCTGAATCATAACAAAACCGTGTCCATTTTTGTCCGAATTTGTTTATTGTTGTAAGCAAAATGTACTACAGGTTCCCCATTTGTAATAAATAAATAAATTCTCCTGAAAATTCAGTTGAATAAACAAAGGTTCTGACCCAAGGAAATTGATCGATTTGAAACATAATGAGCTCTGTAGCAGCGCCTGAGGTGTCATTCAAACCAGAAATAGAGTACCAAAGTCTGCTGAAATGACCGGATTTTGCAACCTCTTTCTTAGGTACCGTCGATTGTAGCGGTGTGGGGATGATATTGTTTGTATAACATGCTTGTGTACCCAGAATACATGGTAATGGTTGTGATTCAGAGAATTTGAACCCATTGCACCCTGTATGTGTAATTAAACTACCGTAGCCTACATGGACTGTGACCTGTGGTGTTTAAAGAGTCCAGTTGCATTAAATGCAAAATTAAAAGAATGCTGATTCCTACAATGTGAATTGTACATTCCCATGATGCACATCGTCTAATTTTTTTTTGCATCGCAATGCATCTTCTCATGATGGATCCTTACACCCCTAGTGTAGTGTATGCATGCACAGTATCTATACAGTATATGCCCAGTTTAATTCTAGGTACAGTACACCACTTCCAGACTCTACAGTAAAACACTGTGTCCTTTAAGAAACAAAATGATGCATGGCACAGGTCATTGATACCATATTTTATGCTACAGCGCCTCTTTTGAAACAGGCAGGGTTTCTCAGGAGGAAGGCAATATATATCTCTCTATGACTCTCAATAAAGAAGGTGTGAGAACTGCATGATGGACTGCCTCCCTGTTGTTAAAGTGCATTGACAAAAGCATAAAGTAGACTCATATTTCAGCAGGCATTTATCTGGTTCTTCCCATGTCTGCAAGTGTTTTCCTCCCACCTCACAAAAACATGCTACTAGGTGGATTGGCAGATTTCCCTTAGGTGTAAGTAAGTCGTGTGTGTGAGTGAGAGAGAGAGAGAGAGAGAGAGAGAGAGAGAGATGCTCTGTGATAGCCTGGTACCGTATTCCATTCCACTCAATGTGCATTCACTAGTTTATCCATATTCTGTGTTGCATCTGTTTAAATGTGATCCACATAATCCTGCAGTGGGCGGCACGGTGGTGTAGTGGTTAGCACTGTTGCCTCACAGCAAGAAGGTTCTGGGTTCGAGCCCAGCAGCTGACGGGGGCCTTTCTGTGTGGAGTTTGCATGTTCTCCCCGTGTCTGTGTGGGTTTCCTCTGGGTGCTCTGGTTTTCCCCACAGTCCAAAGACATGCAGGCTAGGTTAATTGGTGGCTCTAAATTGACTGTAGGTGTGAATGTGAGTGTGAATGGTTGTTTGTCTCTATGTGTCAGCCCTGCGATGACCTGGCGACTTGTCCAGGGTGTACCCTGCCTCTTACCCATAGTCAGCTGGGATAGGCTCCAGCTTGCTTGCGACCCTGTACAGGATAAGCGGCTACAGATAATGGATGGATAATCCTGCAGTTGTGTTGATTGCAGCATGCTGTATTTATTTAATGTATTCATTGTCATTCATTTATTTAATGGATTTCATTTAATTGACCTTATTTTGTAATTGTACTCAATTTTTAGTTTATTAGGTAGAGGAGTTCAAGAAAACAGACTACTGCTACGGAGTATCTGTTCCAGTCAAAAACAAACCGTAACACTGTCACCTAAATGCATGAGCTCGATAGGCAAATTTAGGCCCTGAACCTGGTTATAAGTCACTGAACGTAGTTCAACATTGTTAATTATTAATTGTTACTGAGTTCACTGATTTTGCCAACAGTATTGGTATATCGCTTTGGCAACAGAGGAATAAAACATATACCACCCTGCTGCTGTTTATTTGATCCTAAAAACTAAATAAACATCTGTGGTGTGCAAGAAATCCTAATAAGAGTTCCTTTAACCTTCTCTCTGAACAACATGCTCTATTCACCACAGTGCTATGCTGTGTAAATAACTTGAATAGTTTAAATGGTCACACTATATTTAAATCTAAATTAGACTTTGTACTTGGGGAATGAACTTGGTGCTGGAAAAGGGTGTGCTAGGACTGCCAGTGAGAGCATTCTTGGCTCAGGCTCTCGATCAGATTACATAGAATTATTGATAGATACAGTGCTCAGCGTAAATGAGTACACCCCCTTTGAAAAGTAACATTTTAAACAATATCTCAGTGAACACAAACAATTTCCAAAATGTTGACAAGACAAAGTTTAATATAACATCTGTTTAACTTAAAATGTGAAAGTAAGGTTAATAATATAACTTAGATTACACATTTTTTCAGTTTTACTCAAATTAGGGTGGTGCAAAAATGAGTACACCCCACAACAAAAACTACTACATCTAGTACTTTGTATGACCTCCATGATTTTTCATGACAGCACCAAGTCTTCTAGGCAATTTGGCGACATTTTGCAACATCAGTCTTTTTCCATTCTTCAACAATGACCTCTTTTAGTGACTGGATGCTGGATGGAGAGTGATGCTCAACTTGTCTCTTCAGAATTCCCCATAGGTGTTCGATTGGGTTCAGATCAGGAGACATACTTGGCCACTGGATCACTTTCACCCTGTTCTTCTTCAGAAATCCAACAGTGGCCTGAGATGTGTGTTTAGTCATGTTGGAAAAGTGACGTCGCCCAAGGGCACGGAGTGATGGTAGCATCTTCTCTTTCAGTATAGAGCAATACATCTGTGAATTCATGATGCCATCAGTGAAATGCAGCTCCCCGACACCAGCAGCACTCATGCAGCCCCACATAAGTACACTGCCACCACCATGTTTCACTGTAGGCACCATGCATTTTTCTTTGTATTCCTCACCTTTGTGACGCCATACAGTTTTGAAGCCATCAGTGCCAAAAACATTTATCTTGGGCTCATCACTCCAGAGTATAGAGTCCCAGTAGTCTTCATCTTTGTCAGCATAGGCCCTGGCAAACTCTAAGCGGGCTTTTTTGTGCCTGGGCTTTAGGAGAGGCTTCTTTCGTGTATGGCATCCATGCATGCCATTCCTCTGCAGTGTACACCGTATTGTGTCACGGGAAATAGTCACCCCAGTTTGGTTTTCTACTTCTTTAGATAACTGCAGTGAACTTGCATGCCGATTTTCTTCAGCCCTTCTCATCAGAAGACGCTCCTGTTGAGATGTTAACTTCCGTGGACGACCTTGTAGGTGCAATTGGTAATTAAGTGATCAATCTCATTAAATCATTAAATCAGTCTCATTAAATATTAATCTCATTAAATCAGTCTCATTGGATCAGTCTCATTAAATATTAAATCAGTCTCATTAAATAATACCATTAATTTTGGTGCTTAATAATAAATTACCAAACAGCTAAATTATGGTATATTCCAAATTATTATGATCACTTACCGTATTACACAACTCATATGCACCTTGGAATTCTTTGAGGTTGGGTACTTCAAAAATATTGGTACAACAATAAACACACAGTTTCAACAATAATTGAATTTATTATAACAAAGATAAAAATGGATAAAAGCAGTTGGAATCGTTATATACAAATATGATATGGTGTGTGTGTGTGTGTGTGTGAGAGGCCTTATGACCACGTGTTTCTAAGTACAGCAAGTGAGTTAGCTTTGGTTGCTAGCTAAGGTGTGTTTGTGTGTGGCCACGTGGCCTGACAAAGAGTTAGCCTGTGTGTGACCTGAACAAAAGTTAGCATGGATTGCTAGCTAAGATGTGTTTGTGAGGCCTGTGTGTGTGGCCTGAACAAAAGAGTTAGCATGGATTGCTAATGAGACAAAGGAATTAGCCATGTGTTTAGCTAAGGTGTGTTTGTGAGGCCTGTGGCCATGTGTTTCTAAGTAAAACAAGAGAGTTAGCTTTGGTCACTAATTAGACAAAAGAATTAGCTGTATGTGGCTAGCTAAGGCCCAAGGATCCTACCTCGTGGAGTTAAGACAAAAGGTGTGTATGTGAGTGTGGAGGAGGCCACGTGTTCCCTTGAGACAATACACTTAGCCCTGGATGCTAATGAGACAGAAGAATTAGCCATAGCAGCTAACCCACTAGCTTTATAACAGTACCAAATTCACTGAAACCTTTATGAGGTCAAAATATGTGTAAATAATGAAATTAAAGTGTTAGAAAGAAAAAGGGGGCATGCAAAACCTATCTATTAAACAACTGAGAGGTCAAAACAAAATAGAACAATCAATCAATTCAACATCCTAATGTTTACAGTGTACACAATTAAACCGTTCCTGAGTTTAAATTCCCACTGCTTCATAAAAGCTAATTCCTAAGACTAGGTTTTGCCCAAATGCCAGTCTTACTTCAGTATCTTGTCTCTACGCGAGATTATGAGATGTTCCGAGACTTTTGGAGTTTCACCGTTGTGGAGCACGTGAGTCGATTCCGTGGAAAGCAGAGAATTTCTTGGTCCGACGCGTGGTCGCTCGTGATGAAAAGAGAGTCTCTGATCAGAATAATGTGCACAGCTTTTTAATTAGAAGGATCCGGTCGCTTCTAAACTTTAAATGAACTGTTCCGGGCTGCAGTTCGTAACGTTACTATAATAGACAAACAAAACCAGTTGTAACTCTATCTGAGTTTAAAATCGCGCGATTCTGGATTTTTACCGTGGCCAGTGGTAAACAAGGAAATCGCGTTAAATTGTGGATCTTGCAAGAAAGATGTCTGTTCTTGGGTTTGCTCAGCGGAGCGAGCGATCCTCCTTGTGTCCGTGTTGAATTCACAGCGCCGAAAGAGGGAGAAGGAAGCGTTGCTCAGTTGCTTATAGCTTCATGGAGGATGTGACATAGGAAATCCCGCCCAGGCGTGACGTAGGTCAAAGCGGAAGTTGGCTGATGGGAAATGTAGTTTCTTAAAGAGATGGGCTGTTGTAGTTCTTAGACGGACTGTGTTACCTACAACCTGGATGTCTCTGTGACATGGTTGCAGTTCCATCTTTCTTAAATTTTTGTACCACTTTTGCTACAGTATTCTGACTGATAAGTAAAGCTTTGCTGATCATCTTGTAGCCTTCACCTTTGTGGTGGAAAGAAATTATTTTCTTTGGGGAATTCTGAAGAGACAAGTTGAGCATCACTCTCCATTCAGCATCCAGTCACTAAAAGAGGTCATTGCTGAAGAATGGAAAAAGATTGATGTTGCAAAATGTCGCCAAGTTGTTCATTCCCTGCCTAGAAGACTTGGTGCTGTCATTAAAAATCATGAAGGCCATACAAAGTACTAGATGTAGTAGTTTTTGTTGTGGGGTGTACTCATTTTTGCACCACCCTAATTTGAGTAAAACTGAAAAAATGTGTAATCTACTTATATTATTAACCTTACTTTCACGTTATAAGTTAAACAGATGTTTGTCTTGTCAACATTTTAGAAATTGTTTGTGTTCATTGAAATATTGTTTCCAGCCACCTTTTAATCAAATAAAACATTTTCACGTAATAAGCATAACAGCCTCCGCCTTCTTGATCAGAAATTTTTGGTTACTCCCGCCTCTCTTAAAAACGTCACATACCGAGTACATACATACGCTGAACTGATTGGTTTTTGAGGGGGTTCATTTGAAAGCGGTAGGCTAAAAACTTTTCTCTGTAGAACCCTGTCCCTCCCTCAAGAAGACAACAAAAGGGCAATAATATAACAACAGCCAATCAGAATTCAGATACATTCTGTTGCCAAGTAAAATTGTAACCTTTCAACGTGTCAAAGTTCTAGAGCCCTCGTCCTGTTTTACTGTTAGATCAATCACATATCAGCTTAAACTAGCATTCTAAAACTAGTTAAAGATCACACAGAAGATAGCCTGCTCCCCCTACCAGCCGAATGTAACACAGTGTTTAAGGCGCCGTATGTGTTTTACTTCCATTTATGAGGGGAAAAGAACATACTCCCTCCTGACAGTCAATGCGTTATTCGCTTGTAAAACACATTTGCAAATTGGTAGAATGAGTTAATCATCACATGCAAGATTTGCAATTAATCAAATGAATTGCATATTATTATTATTATTATTATTATTATTATTATTATTATTATTATTAATGAATTACTACAGTTCTGAACTTCAAATTTTAAAAGTCTGGACTTGGGAGAGATGATGGATACTCTCAACGGAGCAAAATATTGTGACCCTCTAATGTTGACCTGAAGTTGGCGCCACTGGGGGCTGGCATTGGGTTTATGTCCCCACCAATGTTAATACCAAGCCTATGCCCTTGCCTACATGATATCTCGTTCTAATTGTTGTTACTTTTATCCAAATGACAGCTGGCAATGCGTTGTTACTTTGCACTTTTTGTTTATCTGGGTACTAATCTTTGAGAAACTAGGATTGGCAGAATGTTGCCTGTGAAGAAAAGAATGTCTTTTTATTACCCTGTGCCAAGTTAATATACTTAAGTGCAATTTTGAAGAGCCATAGATTGTATTTTATTTATTGTTTTTGTTGTGAGTGGTTTTGTTTGTTTGTTGTTTTATTTATTTATATATTTTTTACGTTCCACTGTTGAATTGAATAAGTTGAATTAAGTAAAAAGTTTACTGTTCTTTGAAAGGGTGTATTTGCATGATCATTATTATTTTACTAGTGACATAAAATTGTCTTGAAAAGATGTCAACAATAATATCGTTTATCGCAATAATTTCTGAGACAATATATCGTCCAACAAAATTTATCTTGACAGGCCTAGTTCTGATTCTCTGCTGCTCTCAGCCAGTCAAACATTTTGCACCATGTCCATACAGTAAATATAGCGCATATATCACTGATTCTTGAAACTTTGGCAAAAAACGTGTCCCACTAAGAAAAGTGCTAAGTCTGTTGGAAATTAATAACATTTTCATAAATAAAAAAATTAAAGTTATAATCACGGGGTCCTTTGCGCATATGTAAGGTTCTTTTATAGGATTGTTTTTATTAATTTAATGATTATATGCTGGCCGCTGCCTACAAAATCAGTTGTCCTCGGATAGGAGCTAATCATTTCAACTTGATTAAAAAAGCAAAAAGTAATCATTTAATTGAATAATACCTTTACTACATGAAAGAATACATTGTTATATGTATTTAAAACTGCAAACAGTGAGTTTTGAACAATGTTTACTATTATTTTGTGGTTGCTCAAAATGTGTCCCACATATTCGTCACCACTGTCAGATATTTACAAAAAGCAATAAAATCAGGCAACTACAAGGTCAACTATATTCCCGAGGACCCTCTTTTCAAACCTTCAGCTCTACTGCATGCTTCCAGATTACTCAAGCTCCTGTAAGTTTGGTATTTTCTCTTAAACTTGTTCATATTTTTGGACACTGCTACAGTCACAACCATAGCATGTCAACACCGTCACTTTTGTATAAAAATATTAGATTAGATTATGACATAAATGTATACTTTTTAAGAAGAGGTCTGAAGTAGCTAGCAACAGAGGGAAAACAAGATGGCTAATGTGAACAACTCCTGCATATCATGTGAAAGAGTAGGTTTTTGTCACCACCGTCAGACAGAAAACCTGACGGTGGTGACGCACAGTCTGACGGTGGTGACAAAAGCCCCCAAATGGCCCTCAACGGAGGCTAGAACATAATTGTTGATCACAATAAATGCCAATATGACATGTGATGCTTCATTAACCTCTTTTATATTTTATATTTATGTAATTCCTCCTATATTTCTTCCCTATTGTCCAACCCTTAGGGGATGCAGTGTGCCTTTCCTCTCTCTCAATTCACTATTATGCCATGTTCATTTGGCTTATGTCATTTGGGATGCACATAGGGCACCTACTACCTACCTATATCAAGTCAAGTCAACTTTATTGTCAAATATGCTATACATGCTCGACATACAGCACAGATGAAATATCAGTCCTCTCTGACCCACGGTGCAAACTGGCAATGCAATAAATAAAAATAGAATAATTGAAAAAAACAAACAATATAAACAGTATAAACACTCTAGATAGGAACTAGACATAGACTAAACACTCAAACAATATAAACAGTATAAATAAACAGTATAAACACTAGATAAGAACAAGACAGACTAAACACTCAAACAGACAATAGAGTATAAACACTCTAGATATGAACTAGACTAAACACTCATATATACACACACACACACACACACACACATAAATTGGTACAAATAACCAAACAGTCAAGGGCACTTGAGGTATAGCAGGTAAACATGAAATAAGCAGTATAAACAAACTAGCAGCTGTTAAGGTGAGGTAGTGCGGAATAGTGCAAATGAGTGAGGTAAAGTGAGATGTGTGGTCCCTGAGTTCAGTGCGTTAATGAACAAGGTAAAGTGAGATGTGCGGTCCCTGAGTTCAGTGTGTTAATGAACGATGAGATGTATGTATGTATGTGTGTGTGTGTGTTGGGGGGGAAACTGTGAGGATGACATGTCAGATGCTGAAGGGGGGGCAGGGGGGTGTGCGAGCAGAATCTGTGGCAGGGGGCAGAGGGGAGAGGAGGGGCAGAACAGGGAGGGAGTTGAGCCTCCTGACCGCCTGGTGAAAGAAACTGTTCTTGAGCCTGCTGGTTTTGGCCCGGAGACTCTGCAGTCTCCTCCCTGACGGCAGCAGGCTGAAGAGGCTGTGAGATGGGTGGGTGGGGTCACCTGCGATCCTGATGGCTTTGCGGGTGAGGCGGGAGTTATAAATATCCATAAGAGAAGGGAGAGGGACACCAATGATCCTCTCAGCTGCTCTCACGATGCGCTGTAGAGTCATAGTATACAGTGTCCCTTCTCCAATGACTAAAGCCAAATGGAAATGGAATGACCTTTAACCAAATCCAACATTCATAACATCTCCCTCAATTTCATAGTCATTTCACTCAACTTTGATGATAGTTTAAGATGTTAGTGATGCATTGTACATTATTCCCACTGGTAATAACATTATTTCTTACTATGATGATTTGATATTTGATGATATGGGGATGGAGTACTTTTAAAAATGATACTGCTTAATTGTACCTCAGGCCTATATTCCTTGAAAAAATGTTATTACATTGCTCAGGATTGTTATTTTTTTGGACCAAATAGTTAAATAAAGTTGTTAAGCAAAAAGCCATTGACTTTGGAATTGAAATTTGGAATTATATGTTGTAATGAGGCCACTGTCACCACCGTCAATTCTAAAGTCACCACCATCAGAGGGAGTTTTATTTGTTTTAAATGAATATGCTTACACCCCTCCTAGAACTGCCACCTTATTGTGGTGGAGGGGTTTGTGTGCTTGAATGATCCTAGGAGCTATGTTGTCGGGGGCATTATGCCCCTGTTAGGGTTTCCCAAGGCAGACAGGTCCTAGGTGACAGGCCAGACCAAGAGCAGTTCACCAAAAAAACCCCTATGGAGAAAAAATCCAGGACCGTGATGTCGCCCGGTAGGACGCAGCCGGGACCCCACCCTGGAGCCAGGCCTGGGGTTGGGGCTCGTATGCGAGCGCTTGGTGGCCGGGCCTTTGCCCATGGGGCCCGGCCGGGCTCAGCCCGAAGAGGTGACGTGGACCCGACCTCCTGTGGGTTCACCACCCACAGAGGTAGCAGTAGGGGTTTGGTGCAGTGTGGATTGGGTGGCAGTCGAAGGCAGGGGCCTCGACGACCTGATCCCCGGACACAGCGGCTGGCTGTTGGGACATGGAATGTCACTTCGCTGGGGGGGAAGGAGCCTGAGCTTGTGCGGGAGGTTGAGAGGTACCGGCTAGAGATAGTCGGGCTCACCTCCACGCACAGCTTGGGCTCTGGAACCCAGCTCCTCGAGAGGGGCTGGACTTTCCACTTCTCTGGAGTCGCCCGTGGTGAGCGGCGGCGGGCTGGTGTGGGCTTCCTTATAGCTCCCCAGCTCAGCCGCCATGTGTTGGAGTTTACCCCAGTGAACGAGAGGGTCGCCTCTCTGCGCCTTCGGATTGGGGAGAGGGCTCTTGCTGTTGTTTGTGCCTACGGGCCAAATAGCAGTATAGAGTATCCGGCCTTCTTGGAGTCCCTGGGAGAGGTACTGAGGGGTGCTCAGACTGGGGACTCCATTGTGCTACTGGGGGACTTCAATGCTCACGTGGGCGATGACAGTGACACCTGGAGGGGCGTGGTTGGGAGGAACGGCCTCCCCGATCTGAACCCGAGTGGTGTTTTGTTATTGAACTTCTGTGCTAGTCACAGTTTGTCCATAACGAACACCATGTTCGAGCATAGGGGTGTCCATAAGTGCACGTGGCACCAGGACACCTTAGGTCGGAGGTCGATGATCGACTTTGTAGTCGTGTCATCTGATCTCCGACCCTATGTCTTGGACACTCGGGTGAAGAGAGGGGCTGAGTTGTCAACTGATCACCACCTGGTGGTGAGTTGGATCCGCTGGCGGAGGAGGAAGCTGGACAGACCTGGCAGGCCCAAACGTATGGTGAGGGTCTGCTGGGAACGTCTGGCCGAGCACTCTGTTGGGGAGGTCTTTAACTCCCACCTCCGGGAGAGCTTTTCCCAGCTTCCGAGGGAGGCGGGGGACATTGAGTCTGAGTGGACCATGTTCTCTACCTCCATTGTGGATGCAGCTGTTCGGAGCTGTGGCCGCAAGGTCTCCGGTGCCTGTCGTGGCGGCAATCCCCGAACCTGGTGGTGAACACCGGAAGTAAGGGATGCCGTCAAGCTGAAGAAGGAGTCCTATCGGGCCATGTTGACCTCCTGGACTCCTGAGGCAGCCGACGGGTATCGGCAGGCCAGGCGTGCTGCAGCTCGGGCAGTTGCGGAGGCAAAAACTCGGAACTGGGAGGAGTTCGGGGAGGCCATGGAGAAGGACTATCGGTCGGCCTCGAAGAAATTCTGGCAAACCGTCCGGCGCCTCAGGAGGGGGAAGCAGTACTCTGCCAACACTGTTTACAGTGCGGGTGGGGAGCTGTTGACCTCGACTGGGGACATTGTCGGGCGGTGGAAGGAATACTTTGAGGATCTCCTCAATCCCACCGTCATGTCTTCCATTGAGGAGACTGAGGCTGATGACTCAGAGGTGGACTCGTCCGTTACCCAAGCCGAAGTCACTGAGGTGGTTTGCAAGCTCCTCGGTGGCAAGGCACCGGGGGTGGATGAGATCCGCCCTGAGTATCTCAAGTCTCTGGATGTTGTGGGGCTGTCTTGGTTGACACGCCTCTGCAACATCGCGTGGCGGTCGGGGACAGTGCCTCTGGAGTGGCAGACTGGGGTGGTGGTCCCTCTTTTTAAGAAAGGGGACCGGAGAGTGTGCTCCAATTATAGGGGAATCACACTTCTCAGCCTCCCAGGGAAAGTTTACTCCAGGGTACTGGAGAGGAGAATTCGACCAATAGTCGAACCTCGGATCCAGGAGGAACAATGCGGTTTTCGTCCTGGTCGCGGAACACTGGACCAGCTCTATACCCTTCATAGGGTGCTCGAGGGTTCATGGGAGTTTGCCCAACCAGTCCACATGTGCTTTGTGGATCTGGAGAAGGCATTCGACCGTGTCCCCCGTGGTATTCTGTGGGGGGTGCTTCGGGAGTATGGGGTTCGGGGGTCTTTGCTAAGGGCTGTCCGGTCCCTGTACGAACGGAGCAGGAGTCTGGTTCGCATTGCCGGCAGTAAGTCAGACCTGTTCCCAGTGCATGTTGGACTCCGTCAGGGCTGCCCTTTGTCACCGGTTCTGTTCATAATTTTTATGGACAGAATTTCTAGGCGCAGCCAGGGGCCGGAAGGAATCCTGTTTGGGAACCACAGGATTTCATCTCAGCTTTTTGCGGATGATGTTGTCCTGTTGGCTTCTTCAAACCAGGACCTTCAGCATGCACTGGGGCGGTTTGCAGTCGAGTGTGAAGCGGCTGGGATGAGAATCAGCACCTCCAAGTCCGAGGCCATGGTTCTCGACCGGAAAAGGGTGGCTTGCCCTCTCCAGGTTGGTGGAGAAGTCCTGCCTCAAGTGGAGGAGTTTAAGTATCTCGGGATCTTGTTCACGAGTGAGGGAAGGATGGAGCGTGAGATCGACAGGCGGATCGGTGCAGCCTCCGCAGTGATGCGGTCGCTTTACCGGTCCGTCGTGGTGAAGAAGGAGCTGAGCCAAAAGGCGAAGCTCTCAATTTACCAGTCGATCTACGTTCCGACTCTCACCTATGGTCATGAGCTTTGGGTAATGACAGAAAGAACAAGATCACGGATACAAGCGGCTGAAATGAGTTTCCTTCGCAGGGTGGCTGGGCGCTCCCTTAGAGATAGGGTGAGAAGCACAGTCACTCGGGAGGAGCTCGGAGTAGAGCCGCTGCTCCTCCACATCGAGAGGAACCAGCTGAGGTGGCTCGGGCATCTTTTTCGGATGCCTCCTGGACGCCTCCCTGGAGAGGTGTTCCAGGCATGTCCCCCCGGGAGGAGGCCCCGGGGAAGACCCAGGACACGCTGGAGGGACTATGTCTCTCGGCTGGCCTGGGAACGCCTCGGTGTTCTTCCCGAGGAGCTGGCCGAGGTGTCTGGGGAAAGGGAAGTTTGGGCTTCCATGCTTAGACTGCTGCCTCCGCGACCCGGTCCTGGATAAGCGGAAGAAGACGAGACGAGACGAGAATATGCTTACAACATGTTTCTTCAGTGCTGTTGAGTTATGAAAGTAATAGTCTCTTTTAATGCAAAAATAAGTTTGTTAAATAAAAAAGCATTACTTTGTCTCCTTAGGCTGAAAGTAAATATTGTATAATATTAGATCTTTAAAGAGTACACGTGAAACTGTATAAAAATTGAATAAAAGTGAATATTCAACTTTTAACAGTGTATATGTGTGCTAAGAGTGCCAGATAATGATTTAAAAGCTCTAAATACATATTAGACCAAATATATACAAAATAATTTGCTTTTTATTGTGTCTGACGGTGTTGACAAAAACAAAGTAATAGCTGAAAAAATGCCTATTTTATGAAAAAATACAAAATGAGGAGCTTGGACCGGTACATTGCTGAACAGCCAAGACCTTGTCCTATAATGATATACCTTTAGATTTTGTAATTTAAGTAATTTTTTATTTTCAAAATTAAAACCTGTTTTATCCAAAATCCCAAGAATCAGTGAAATATAAGGCAGTAGCCACAAAAATGAAGAGTGATCCAAAAATGAACAATTTAAAAATCACAGAAGTAAAATATACCAAGTGTCTGTACTTTATATCAGTGATTCCCAACCACTGTGCCGCGGCACATTAGTGTGCCATGAGAGATCATCAGGTGTACCGTGGGACATTTATCCAATTTCACTTAATTGCTCCGAAAATTAATTATTTACTGCAAATAATTTTGTCTTCATTTGTCTATGCCAGCGACGTATAGTGGCTGGCAGAACAATTAAATACTCTTCCACTAGATGGCAGCAGGTAGGTAATTAACCTGCGTATCTACTTGTTGCCATTCAAACAATAGAATTAGTAATGGTTCGGGTGTGACAGCAGTGATGGCGATAGATAAATATTTGAAAAGAAAAAGTACACAATCCAAACTGGGCCCTGGAGAAAATTCTGACCCAGATGAAGGCCCTAGTATGAGTAGAGGTCAGAAGAAAGCAAAAAAGGTGATTTTCCACAACCTATGTATGCGAGCTGGGCTTTTCAAGCATGACTGCTATAAAAATTAAAAAAGGAGAGAGACTCAGAGCTGTTGAAGATCTTCGTGTGTGTCTTTCTTCAATTCCTACAAGTATATCCGCTTTGTGTTCAACTAAACAGGCCCAGGTTTCCCACTAAGGAAATTGTGAGTAAATTGAGACTAGATTATCATTATATATATATATATATATATATATATATATATATATATATATATATATATGTGTGTGTGTGTGATATTTTTGTTTGGTGGTGTGCCATGGGATTTTTCAAATGTAAAATATGTGCCGTGGCTCAAGAAAGGTTGGGAAACACTGCTTTATATTATTCTACTCTTACCTCTTACAATTTTCAAAACTGAAACCTCCGAACCGGGGCTGACATGCACATGCTGTCGCCATGACTAAAACTCTTATTTCCCGGAAATGGCACGGCGCTAGAGCTCAGTGGAATGCGTTTTCGCTCTTTAATAAGCATAAACATATTTGAAAGTGATTTCTTTAGTCTAGTCCATTTATTTATAATAATAAATCAACAGAGCAGGGAAGTTTTTATCAGTGGGGTTTAAAAGTGGGCGTGACCAAAGCCCCTTCCTTTGTGTATGTAAATGAACCAAGAAACCGTCCACTGACAGCAGTGTATGCAAATGAGGCAAGTAGTGATCCAGTCAGCATGTTTGTGGGAGGAGTCTTTCCGAGGTAGTGCTCCTGCTGTCTGAGCTCAGAGCTTTTTATTTATTTATTTATTTTAAACCTTTTTGGTCACCGTGACCTTGACTTTGGCCAGATGACCCCCAAAATTTTGGAGGTTCTATTTGAGACCAATGCCCATCTATCCTGAAAGTTTCATGAAGATTGGTCCGGCCGTTTTCCCGTAACATCGTTTACAAAAAAACAAACAAAGAAACCCGACTGAAAACAATATCTCGCCCCCTGGTGGACTCCGTCCCGGGAAAGGTAATGAGGCCCAGCAGGCCTGACGTGAATTCAATCACTTGGTAGTCTTGAAATATTCCAGATTCTTAAGGTCTGTGAAAATTGTGAATGAGCTCCCTTTATCCAGTGTTGTCACTCCTACAATGCAAGTTTGAAAGTTAACAGCTTTGGGTTGCCAGTATCATAATTTTGTTCTGCAGGGGTAAGCTTCTTAGAAAAAAAGGCCACAGGGTTCAAGGGCGTAAAAACGGTGTTGATATTGGTGGGGACATAATTTGGCCAAGTGCCCCAGTGCGCCATGGTTGTCGCACAAAATGTGGCCTACACTGTACAAATGATTGGTTGTCCATTCCTTTGTGTTATTTTGATTTTTAGCACCAGGTACACTTAGTCTTAGACTTAGGCTAACATCTGCATGTATACGGGCAATACATTATCACACAGAGAAAGTGGACATTGAAGTTGCTGTGAATTTCGCTGTAGTGGATGACCTACCCAAAATACAACAACACAATCAATCAAAATTACGTGCTGCTGCTTCATTTTCACACAACTTTTACTATTTTCACACATTTGAAACATCATGTGCTTCCTTTTGAGTTACTGCAATTTCAGAATCTGGAAGTAATGTAGGTATGGGTGGTAGAAGTGTGAAGAGTTTTGGTAGTTGTAGTGCATTTTGCAAAAATGTTTATTCATTAAGTTGAAAGGGTTAAGTGACAATTGTTTCACATTTTTACATTTTCACATTTTATTGCAGAGGTTACATACATACGCTTATACACACTGGCGTAAAGTATACCCCCGCAGCCCCCGCCAGGCGGGGGGGCTGACCGCTAGGGGGGGCCCGTCGCCCGATGTGATTCAATGCACGAAAAAGTCCGATGAAACATGAAAATAATAAACACAACAATGAAGCATACCAGAGAAAAAAGTGGTGCTCAAAAGCGGCAAATCAAAAAGAAAAAAGAAGAATTTACATCCACACTGCCCAAAATTTCATCCGTTTTTGGGAGAGTTAGGCCTTATCCTCCAGTTCATGATGCGCTAATAGGTAGGGCCATGGGGGGGGGACTAGTGCAGTTAAAACGAGGCTAGTGAGTGAAAAAGTACCTGATTTAAAATGGGATTTGAATAAAAGTTACTTTTTATTATCTTTCTTCTCAATAATTCAATGTTTCTTTTTCTTGAATATTGTTCTCCATGACCACCAGCCATCATCCAACACATTGATCCAAGATAGGTTGGTTATGTAAAATAGTTTAAAAAAAAACTGCACACAAGGTAGCGTAATTTTCTTTCATTTCCGCCAGATTGTTTTATTATTGTGCTGCATTTCATTTTTACTCAGTAGGCCTTTTCAGGCCTGGTTCCATTGTAATTGAATAAGATACCTAGGTCAAAATTTACTTGAGTAAAATTAAAATTACTCATTTTTCTATTACTCATAAAACTTCTCATAACAGTAACGTGAGTAAATGTTAGTTGCTTGCACCCCTGTGTTTGACAGATTTATTCTTTATGCAAACTTTTACTTAAACTTATGATGTATTTTATTTAACCATACTCTGGCTTTTAAAACAGTTTCATTTTTATTTTCCTAAACCTTATTGAACCTTATGTAATTATCATTATTAATGTTACTGTTATCGTTACTGCTTACTGAGCTGTATGAACTGTGAGCTTTGTCACGTCATACACCATTTTTATTGTTGGATTTATTTGTAATAAATGGATAGCCTACTCTGCTGGTGTACTGAATATGAATGAATTAACAAAACATCTAGGCCTATGGGTTAGGCAGTCCTATACGTGTTTAAATGGGCCTGGGCTGTCAGGGGCTGAGCCCTGGCACTTTTTTCACACTTTTCAGCAATCAAAAGAGAGATATACAGAGAGAGAGTGAGAGGGAGAGAGAGAGGAGGCCGTGGCAGGGTGGCCTGGGGGGGTGGCACACTTTTAATAGCTGCAGGGGGGCCCCAAGTACTTGCGTTACGCCAGTGCATATACACATGCATACATACATATGCATATACATGCAAACAATGAGCAAGAAAAAAGTAAATATAAGTAAACATTTAGCATTACTTACAAGCATTTATTAGTGTGTGTGTGAGAGAGAGAGAGAGATTGCAAACAGAAACTCCTTGCTGTTACAGTAAATATAAGTAAACATTTAACATTGTTTTGAATAGCTTACTGTTGACTGGGTAAAATAATGTCTTATGTCCTCCTTACGTTTTCTTTTATTGCCCGACATCACTGCCTGTGTGCTGTTTTGCTGTATCGGCGAGCTGGATGCTGATTTTACCGCTTGCTACTGCTTACAGCCAATGACAACAAAAAACCATAGCAACGTCAAGGCAACGGGAGGTGGGCCAATCAAAGCTTCATAAAGCTTTTTTACCTGTCCCCACCAATAGTCAGCCGTCTTTGAGAGGTCTGTTCACAACTGAAAATCAGCTGGAAGCGATACCGCGTTTGGTGTTTTTATTCAGCGTTTCCCGCATCACGGCTTCTCCATTCAAAAATGGTATGGACATTTTAAACTCAGCTGAATATTGGTATGGACGCGTCCATACGCATTTTCACGCCCATGACAGGGTTCAACTTTGGTCTTTTGCCAAAACTTTGAGAACACTGCTCTGACCCTAAACTAGGAGGCATCAGCTTGGGCCCCTTTTAGAGCAAGGCAGTGAGTGTGTCTACAATGGATCTGAAGCCTCTTAGAAATGTTCTGTAAAAGTTAGCAAAACCCAAAAATGTTTGAGCTCTTTGTCTGTAGCAGGAGTGGGCCAAATGGTTACTGCTGAGTGTTTTTCATCCATAGTTACTCCCTCAGTACTAATAACAAAGCCCAGGAAGGATGTCTTGGAGACATGGAGCTCACATTTTTCTGCTTTGACGAAGAGATGCAGTGAAGGTCGGCCCCTGAGCAGGTTGTTGAGTTGATTGCAAATATCAGTGAGTGAATCAAGGGAGATCATGCCAGCTTGGTGAGAATCTCAGGATTAAGACCTTGTCGAAAAGCAGCTTTTAAGCAGTCTCATTCCAGCTAGAACTGCCACCTTATTGTGGTGGAGGGGTTTGTGTGCTTGAATGATCCTAGGAGCTATGTTGTCGGGGGCATTATGCCCCTGTTAGGGTTTCCCAAGGCAGACAGGTCCTAGGTGACAGGCCAGACCAAGAGCAGTTCACCAAAAAACCCCTATGGAGAAAAAATCCAGGACCGTGACGTCGCCCGGTAGGACGCAGCCGGGGCCCCACCCTGGAGCCAGGCCCGGGGTTGGGGCTCGTATGCGAGCGCTTGGTGGTCGGGCCTTTGCCCATGGGGCCCGGCCGGGCTCAGCCCGAAGAGGCGACGTGGGCCCGACCTCCTGTGGGTTCACCACCCACAGAGGTAGCAGTAGGGGTTTGGTGCAGTGTGGATTGGGTGGCAGTCGAAGGCAGGGGCCTCGACGACCTGACCCCCGGACACAGCGGCTGGCTGTTGGGACATGGAATGTCACTTCGCTGGGGGGGAAGGAGCCTGAGCTTGTGCGGGAGGTTGAGAGGTACCGGCTAGAGATAGTCGGGCTCACCTCCACGCACAGCTTGGGCTCTGGAACCCAGCTCCTCGAGAGGGGCTGGACTTTCCACTTCTCTGGAGTCGCCCATGGTGAGCGGCGGCGGGCTGGTGTGGGCTTCCTTATAGCTCCCCAGCTCAGCCGCCATGTGTTGGAGTTTACCCCAGTGAACGAGAGGGTCGCCTCTCTGCGCCTTCGGATTGGGGAGAGGGCTCTTGCTGTTGTTTGTGCCTACAGGCCAAATAGCAGTATAGAGTATCCGGCCTTCTTGGAGTCCCTGGGAGAGGTACTGAGGGGTGCTCAGACTGGGGACTCCATTGTGCTACTGGGGGACTTCAATGCTCACGTGGGCGATGACAGTGACACCTGGAGGGGCGTGGTTGGGAGGAACGGCCTCCCCGATCTGAACCCGAGTGGTGTTTTGTTATTGGACTTCTGTGCTAGTCACAGTTTGTCCATAACGAACACCATGTTCGAGCATAGGGGTGTCCATAAGTGCACGTGGCACCAGGACACCTTAGGTCGGAGGTCGATGATCGACTTTGTAGTCGTGTCATCTGATCTCCGACCCTATGTCTTGGACACTCGGGTGAAGAGAGGGGCTGAGTTGTCAACTGATCACCACCTGGTGGTGAGTTGGATCCGCTGGCGGAGGAGGAAGCTGGACAGACCTGGCAGGCCCAAACGTATGGTGAGGGTCTGCTGGGAACGTCTGGCCGAGCACTCTGTTGGGGAGGTCTTTAACTCCCACCTCCGGGAGAGCTTTTCCCAGCTTCCGAGGGAGGCGGGGGACATTGAGTCTGAGTGGACCATGTTCTCTACCTCCATTGTGGACGCAGCTGTTCGGAGCTGTGGCCGCAAGGTCTCCGGTGCCTGTCGTGGCGGCAATCCCCGAACCCGGTGGTGGACACCGGAAGTAAGGGATGCCGTCAAGCTGAAGAAGGAGTCCTATCGGGCCATGTTGACCTCCGGGACTCCTGAGGCAGCCGACGGGTATCGGCAGGCCAGGCGTGCTGCAGCTCGGGCAGTTGCGGAGGCAAAAACTCGGAACTGGGAGGAGTTCGGGGAGGCCATGGAGAAGGACTATCGGTCGGCCTCGAAGAAATTCTGGCAAACCGTCCGGCGCCTCAGGAGGGGGAAGCAGTACTCTGCCAACACTGTTTACAGTGCGGGTGGGGAGCTGTTGACCTCGACTGGGGACATTGTCGGGCGGTGGAAGGAATACTTTGAGGATCTCCTCAATCCCACCGTCATGTCTTCCACTGAGGAGACTGAGGCTGATGACTCAGAGGTGGACTCGTCCATTACCCAAGCCGAAGTCACTGAGGTGGTTTGCAAGCTCCTCGGTGGCAAGGCACCGGGGGTGGATGAGATCCGCCCTGAGTATCTCAAGTCTCTGGATGTTGTGGGGCTGTCTTGGTTGACACGCCTCTGCAACATCGCGTGGCGGTCGGGGACAGTGCCTCTGGAGTGGCAGACTGGGGTGGTGGTCCCTCTTTTTAAGAAAGGGGACCGGAGAGTGTGCTCCAATTATAGGGGAATCACACTTCTCAGCCTCCCAGGGAAAGTTTACTCCAGGGTACTGGAGAGGAGAATTCGACCGATAGTCGAACCTCGGATCCAGGAGGAACAATGCGGTTTTCGTCCTGGTCGCGGAACACTGGACCAGCTCTATACCCTTCATAGGGTGCTCGAGGGTTCATGGGAGTTTGCCCAACCAGTCCACATGTGCTTTGTGGATCTGGAGAAGGCATTCGACCGTGTCCCCCGTGGTATTCTGTGGGGGGTGCTTCGGGAGTATGGGGTTCGGGGGTCTTTGCTAAGGGCTGTCCGGTCCCTGTACGAACGGAGCAGGAGTCTGGTTCGCATTGCCGGCAGTAAGTCAGACCTGTTCCCAGTGCATGTTGGACTCCGTCAGGGCTGCCCTTTGTCACCGGTTCTGTTCATAATTTTTATGGACAGAATTTCTAGGCGCAGCCAGGGGCCGGAAGGAATCCTGTTTGGGAACCACAGGATTTCATCTCTGCTTTTTGCGGATGATGTTGTCCTGTTGGCTTCTTCAAACCAGGACCTTCAGCATGCACTGGGGCGGTTTGCAGTCGAGTGTGAAGCGGCTGGGATGAGAATCAGCACCTCCAAGTCCGAGGCCATGGTTCTCGACCGGAAAAGGGTGGCTTGCCCTCTCCAGGTTGGTGGAGAAGTCCTGCCTCAAGTGGAGGAGTTTAAGTATCTCGGGATCTTGTTCACGAGTGAGGGAAGGATGGAGCGTGAGATCGACAGGCGGATCGGTGCAGCCTCCGCAGTGATGCGGTCGCTTTACCGGTCCGTCGTGGTGAAGAAGGAGCTGAGCCAAAAGGCGAAGCTCTCAATTTACCGGTCGATCTACGTTCCGACTCTCACCTATGGTCATGAGCTTTGGGTAATGACAGAAAGAACAAGATCGCGGATACAAGCGGCTGAAATGAGTTTCCTTCGCAGGGTGGCTGGGCGCTCCCTTAGAGATAGGGTGAGAAGCACAGTCACTCGGGAGGAGCTCGGAGTAGAGCCGCTGCTCCTCCACATCGAGAGGAACCAGCTGAGGTGGCTCGGGCATCTTTTTCGGATGCCTCCTGGACGCCTCCCTGGGGAGGTGTTCCAGGCATGTCCCCCCGGGAGGAGGCCCCGGGGAAGACCCAGGACACGCTGGAGGGACTATGTCTCTCGGCTGGCCTGGGAACGCCTCGGTGTTCTTCCCGAGGAGCTGGCCGAGGTGTCTGGGGAAAGGGAAGTTTGGGCTTCCATGCTTAGACTGCTGCCTCCGCGACCCGGTCCTGGATAAGCGGAAGAAGACGAGACGAGACGAGACGAGACATTCCAGCTACTTCCTGCCATGAGCATGCGGGATTTGAGCACATACTCTGCACCTCACCTTCTCCATTGCTTGATGGTGAATAACTGTTCACCAATCTCTGTTCCTTTGGGGCTGTGATCAAAAACTCAGCAAAAAGTTCAATGAAACAATCATATGAAGACGTGAGCTCACCACCCTGCTCGCATACAGCGGTCGCTCACTTTAATGCTTTCTCAGTGAGGAAGTTGATAAACTGAGGGAATTTTTTTGTTGATCTGTATTTCCTACCTGAATGGTGAAATGTAGGGAACACTGCAGCAGAAATCCCTTGCCCTCTGACATGTCTCTCGAAAACTTATCAGGGCGTGGAATCAACATGCCTGTGACATTGCTTTGGTGAGTTGGGTAACACAAGCATTGAGTTTGCCCAGACGTTGCTGCTGTTCTCCTAGAAGACAGCCCTAAACAGACATGGCAGTGTGCCTGCTCTCCACTCCTGCTACATCTATGAAGATAGTGAAGTATTCTGTCAGGTAAGCAGGCGGCAGATGGAAGTAAATGCAAGTGTGGAGTTTATTATGGCAGGCAAACAGGAAAAATCAAAACGTGAGATGAAAAAAGCAAACCAGGAACCAGAACAAGATCAAGAAACCAAAAGTATTAAAATACACAATTTGGGTGAGGTGCAAAACACAGAGCAAACAATACTTCGCAATGAGCTGAGAAAAGTCAAGTCAATTTTATTTGTGTAGCACGTTTACCAATAGATATCGCAAAGCAGCTTTATAGAAAAATAAAGATTTTAAACATATGAACTAATAAATGTATCCCTAATAAATTTATCCCTAGTGAGCAAGTCTGAGGCAACAGTGGCAAGGAAAAACTCCCTGAGATGATATGAGGAAGAAACCTGGAGAGGAACCAGACTCAAAAGGGAGCCCACCCTCATTTGGGTGATAACACATAGTGTGATTATAAATAACTCGCTTCTATAAGTGTGTCCTATATGGTCAAAAAGTGTAATTGTGTGACCAGGGAATTCCTGATAACTTTTACATGAAGTCTATTTTGTTGAAGTTATCAACTGTTCATTGATGGTGACTTGAGTGTAAGACTGTTCATGAAAACTGCAGTCTTAGTTATCATGGCAATTGTAGTCCTAATCCATTGTAGCAAAACTAAGTGTCCAGAGCCATCTTCTAAGTGTATCTTTAGACTGTCCATAAGGGACCATCTTCCACAGGAGCAAAGCCATGAGAACTTCAGTCAGAAGTAGGGCATCAGAATGGATCAAGGGCTGTACATATGGAGCCATCCTTGCAGCAGCAAAGTCATGAGAACTCCAGCCAGTAAGGCATCGGGATGGATTAGACAGGTCAGAAGAGCAGGAAAGGTCAGCGTCACTGGTATCTCAGGAGTGACGTGTAACTTGACAGAGAGAGACAAAGAAAAACATAGCAGAGCCAAAAGGGACAGCCAGAAGGTAACACAGACATAAAGTGGCCAGCAACTCCCCCACCAACAAACCTTAGTGATTGCATGGGGGGGAGGCATCCACACATCCCAGTTTACAAAAACACTCTGCCTGAGAACCCTCCACATCTGCTCCTTTACCAAATAAAAAGCTATTAACAAAAGGCTTGACTAAACAAATATGTTTTCATCCTACACTGAGACTATGTCTGAGTCCCAAACACTACTTAGAAGGCTGTTCCATAACTGTATGACTATAACTGCTGTGCTACAGCTTTTTCTAGGATCTTGGAGATAATGGAGAGGTTTAATATTGGCTTATAGTTGGACAGCTGATGGGGTCGATATCAGGTTTTTTAATTAGGGGTCTCATAACTGCTAGTTTAAAGGATTTAGGTCTGTAGCCAGTGCATCATACAAAGTACTGGTAGCCCAACATGCTAGCAGATATCAACTGATATATCTCCTCTTGCTCAGTATATGCACAGTATAAGGTTCCCCATGCTGTTCTAATGAGTAAGCTCATGCCACATCCTACACCTCAGCGTGCCTGGTCTCATATTGCCAGAGACTTCATCACAGATCTCCCTTAGTCATAAGGCAGTACATTAATCATGGTCTTCATCAATCATTTTTCTAAATCTCTAACGTATCCCTCAACCAGGCCTTCCCACAGCATTTGAAATGGCCACACTAATTTTTACCCGTGTTTGTTGTCATTGTGGTATCCCATAAGATATTGTCCTGTGATGAGCTGGCGACTTGTCTAGGGTGTACCCCGCCTCTTGTCCATAGTCAGCTGGGATAGGCTCCAGCTTGCCTGCGACCCTGCACAGGATAAGCAGTTACAGATAATGGATGGATGGATGGATGGATGGATGGATGGATGGATGGATGGATAAGATATTGTCAGTACTCATGGTTCATAGTTCACTTCTCAACTATGGTCTAGGTTAATGGAGAAAGTGGGAGTTTCATAGCAAAGCTTATACCTTCGTTGAAACTTAAAAACTGAGTTCCAGAGTTAAACATTTTTTTCAAGCTCATTTATCAGTCTGTTTTCTTTTTCAGATGGGCACTCTTCGTTTTTGTGGAACTACGGAGTTTGCTAGTGGTCAGTGGGTGGGCATTGAGCTGGATGAGCCAGAAGGCAAGAATGATGGAAGTGTGGGTGGAGTCCGCTACTTCATCTGTCCTCCCAAACTGGGTACCTACATCTTAATATTGATCTAGAAATTTTCAATACATACTAACTGCCAGGGTTTTCATTAGTAACTGATTGCCGATCGAAATCATCGGTTGTAATGATGTCTGAATCGGTTGTTTTTTGGCCAAATGCAATTCTTCCCGTAATTGTTCGAACTTTCTCGTCGGACGTATTTGATAAAGAACGCCGTTACTTGTGCGCCATTTGGTTGCTGAGGCTGTGTACATGTGACTAGATAAAAGGTGGGAACCGATTGGCTAATCCTTATTATATCGTCCAATTATTTAGCGCGTATTAAATTATAGCATATCACGTGGTTCCCACATGGTAAGATGGTGACCCTATCCTGTATGGTATAGCATGATGGCGACCACGAAAAAACGAAAGCGAACACTTCGGTTTCGGCTTCGCAGAAAAAACTGGTAAGTCTCGTCGAAAATGCCCAGCAGTGTTCTCCCCGGGTGCTTTTAAAGTGGCGCACCGCCACATTATAATTCTAGCCCGCCACCCTTCCCTTGGCAAAAAAAAAGTAACTTCATCAGTGTACACCAAATAAATCGTAAAGTATTCGCTTTATTATAATTTTGTAGTTTTCTCGTGTAGGCGAGAGCTGCATTTTCCCGATGCTTCACTGTGGTTGTTTACTGCAGGACTTCTGGGTTCCTGGGTCAAAAGACCCGAACTACGGAGGTTGGGGTGGCTTTGTAGTGCCAGTCTCGGGCACGCGTGCCAGCTCGTGCATGGATTGGAGTGGTTTCACCCAATTAACATTGTGTATTGTAAAAAATGTATGCATTTATTGTAATTGGGTATTTTGTTTATGCATGGAAGTTCATTTATTTTTCACACACAGAAAAAAATATAATTAATTCAGGGATGCGCAACGGGCGCATCAGTCTCAACTGAAATGTCAAATGAGTCTCACATTGACAATAAAGATATGCACAGTAAGAATGTGTTAATTTTTTGTAAAATGATTTTAACAATGATTTAGCATTTCCTATCCATTTATTGGCCAGTTTCACTGTCAAAAAGCCCAAAGTCCGTCAACTTCAGGGGGACTTTGTCCCCCTGGCCCCCCGCTGGGGCCCCACCCCCTCCGCCACCTTTTTATTTTTGAAAAGTGAAAACCCTGCCCAGTTTACATTTTAAAAGTTATTGCTATTTTGCATGTTTGTCATTATACATTCGATTTCTTCATTCTGCAAGCATTCGTCTTATGTTCTGATTTCCCAAATCTTGATTAGGCTTTGTGACATACAAACTGTAATTGCCATGAGACCCAGGAATAAAATTTACCATTAATACAGCAGTGTAGGTTTCTGAACTGATTTGGATGATCACAGAAATCACCACAGTACATTGCATACACAGATATTCTCATTGAAACTCGGCCCATTGAAGTGAAGCAGCGTTAAAATTACTCGACAGGCAGATTGCGAAGATTTCATTGTTAAAATTTACAATTGTTGTGGGGTTTTTTCTTGTTCTTTTACTAGGGGATCAATAAAGTTTTATCTAATCTAATCTACTGTTTGTTTGAAGTTCCAGGGTTCAGTGCTTGATGGTTGTAGTGTTTGTTTTACTGAAAAAATCGTTTGGAAGAAGGTCTGTTTTTTCTGTTTAAGAATTCATATTGTAATAGTAAATGATGGACTCTGAATTCTAATCAGCAAAGGTTTGTAAGGTTAAGAAAATACTTGATGTGTAATTTGTTATACAACCCCGATTCCAAAAAAGTTGGGACAAAGTACAAATTGTAAATAAAAATGGAATGCAATAATTTACAAATCTCAAAAACTGATATTGTATTCACAATAGAACATAGACAACATATCAGATCTCAAAAGTGAGACATTTTGAAATTTCATGCCAAATATTGGCTCGTTTGAAATTTCATGACAGCAACACATCTCAAAAAAGTTGGGACAGGGGCAATAAGGGGCTGGAAAAGTTAAAGGTACAAAAAGGAACAGCTGGAGGACCAAATTGCAACTCATTAGGTCAATTGGCAATAGGTCATTAACATGACTGGGTATAAAAAGAGCATCTTGGAGTGGCAGCGGCTCTCAGAAGTAAAGATGGGAAGAGGATCACCAATCCCCCTAATTCTGCGCCGACAAATAGTGGAGCAATATCAGAAAGGAGTTCGACAGTGTAAAATTGCAAAGAGTTTGAACATATCATCATCTACAGTGCATAATATCATCAAAAGATTCAGAGAATCTGGAAGAATCTCTGTGCGTAAGGGTCAAGGCCGGAAAACCATACTGGGTGCCCGTGATCTTCAGGCCCTTAGACTGCACTGCATCACATACAGGCATGCTTCTGTATTGGAAATCACAAAATGGGCTCAGGAATATTTCCAGAGAACATTATCTGTGAACACAATTCACCGTGCCATCTGCCGTTGCCAGCTAAAACTCTATAGTTCAAAGAAGAAGCCATATCTAAACATGATCCAGAAGCGCAGACGTCTTCTCTGGGCCAAGGCTCATTTAAAATGGACTGTGGCAAAGTGGAAAACTGTTCTGTGGTCAGACGAATCAAAATTTGAAGTTCTTTATGGAAATCGGAGACGCCGTGTCATTCAGACTAAAGAGGAGAAGGACGACCCAAGTTGTTATCAGCACTCAGTTCAGAAACCTGCATCTCTAATGGTATGGGGTTGCATTAGTGCATGTGGCATGAGCAGCTTACACATCTGGAAAGACACCATCAATGCTGAAAGGCCTATCCAGGTTCTAGAGCAACATATGCTCCCATCCAGACAACATCTCTTTCAGGGAAGACCTTGCATTTTCCAACATGACAATGCCAAACCACATACTGCATCAATTACAGCATCATGGCTGCGTAGAAGAAGGGTCCGGGTACTGAACTGGCCAGCCTGCAGTCCAGATCTTTCACCCATAGAAAACATTTGGCGCATCATAAAACGGAAGATACGACAAAAAAGACCTAAGACAGTTGAGCAACTAGAATCCTACATTAGACAAGAATGGGTTAACATCCCTATCCCTAAACTTGAGCAACTTGTCTCCTCAGTCCCCAGACGTTTACAGACTGTTGTAAAGAGAAAAGGGGATGTCTCACAGTGGTAAGCATGGCCTTTTCTCAACTTTTTTGAGATGTGTTGTTGTCATGAAATTTAAAATCACCTAATTTTTCTCTTTAAATGATACATTTTCTCAGTTTAAACATTTGATATGTCATCTATATTCTATTCTGAATAAAATATGGAATTTTGAAACTTCCACATCATTGCATTCCGTTTTTATTTACAATTTGTACTTTGTCCCAACTTTTTTGGAATCAGGGTTGTATATATGTATAGAAAAATCTATTTCAGATGGACCATGGAGAGCTAACGATTAGCTGTTAGAAATTGCGAAATTTGTTTTCGAAGGCCTAATTTGTTACTTTTCACATTTCATCTGTTGTTTTCCATACTAATGAAAACCCTGACTACTGACATTTGCCCTTATTTTGCAACAACTAAATTCTGTCGTGGATTTTGTAAAGCCACCTTAATTTGGAGAAAGACATTGATTGATTAATAAAAGTGTTGTTACAAGTTATAATAATCCAATAAAACATTATTATTGTTGTGTTGCAGGAATTTTTGCCCCTGTGTCCAAAATCAAAAAAGTTGTGGATCAAGTGCCTTCCTCAGTCACCTCCACTCCTAAAACTCCCCGCATGGACTTTTCCCGTGTCACTGGCAAAATCAAGAAAGAGAAAAAAGAGAAAGATCGTGAAAAGTGTGAGTAAAATATCTAAAATATCATAAATGTATCACTCTGCTTGTCTGTGTTCATGCCATAAAAGTATAATTCTAGCAATACTTGATTCCATTGAAATTGTTACTGCACTTGTCTGTCCACTAGCAGCCCTCCGTTCAGCTGTTGGTGATGGAGCAAAAATAAATTTATTGATTTATTTATCCACATATATTTGGCTGTGTTGTGTCTGAAATGTCAGTAGCTTGATATTAATCTTGATGTGAAATTCTTTTTTTTATAAAACTTGTAGAAAAGCAATATCACACTCACAATCTATGACTCCCCACAGCCAAATCACAGCTGAGGTGATATTCAGTATAACCGCACTCTTGCTCATGCGATACGTAAGGGATAATGTCCAGTAAGCAGGTTTTATTGATTTTAAAAATTATTTTATTGCTTCTGCTAATGATGTGGGCCATAGCAATGGTTTGTTTTACATAGCAGTGGTCTGTTATACAGGAAATAAGACATTAGAATCCTGTAACTGACCAATCAGAATCAAGTATTCAACAAAGCCCCAAACCATGCTTGTATTTTTCCACTAGCTTTGAGGAAGAAATCTCTGTCAGTGGCCAGTCTGGATCCTGATGGCGTGAAGATTGAAGTAGGAGACCAGGTTCTAGTGGCTGGACAGAAGCAAGGAATTGTGCGTTTTTATGGCAAAACAGACTTTGCCCCAGGTATGTCAACTGGAAAAGTCATTGTAAAAGATATTTACAAGCTATTCCATGAGATCAGACAAAATATTTTTCCATTTGCATTGCTATAGCCACACACATACTGTATGTTGCAGTCAGCACAACTTCAGGATTATGTGGATCATATTTAAACAGATGCAACACAGAATATGGATAAACTAGGGAATGCACATTGGGTGGAATGGAGTACCAGGCTATCAGAGTATCTCTGTCTCAGTCACGCACGCGTGCACACACACACACACACACACACACACACACAGTTATTTATAGCTAGGGGACAGCTGCCATTCACCTAGTAGCATGTTTTTGTGAGATGGGAGGAAAACACTTGCAGACATGGGAAGAACCATAGAAATGCCTGATGAAATATGAGTCTACTTTGTGCTTTTGTCAATGCACTTTAACAATAGGGAGGCAGTCCATCCTGCAGTTTCTCACACCTTCTTTATTGAGTCATAGAGAGAGATATATTGCCTTACTCCTGAGAAACCCTACCTGTTTCAAAAGAGGTGCTGTAGCATAAAATGTGATATCAGTAACCTGGGTCATGCATCATTTTACTTTTAAAGAACATAGGGTTTTACTGTAGAGTCTGGAAGTGGTGTACCTAGAATTAGACTGGGCATATGCATATACTGTGCATGCATACACTACACTAGGGGTGTAAGGCTCCACCATGAGAAGATGCATTGCAATGCAAAAAAAAAAATTTTGATGATGTACTTCATGGGAATCAGCATTCTATTAATTATGCAACTAATGCAGTTGCACTCTGTAAACGCCACAGGTCACAGTCCATGTAGCCCACAGAGTTATAATACATATAGAGAGCATAATGGGTATATTTGCATCACAGACCTTTGACAGCCAGTATCCAATTAACTAAATTGATGAGGCTTAAAAATATCTAATAACTTGATCAAAGCATGAGCCTCAGTGATCTGGTGTCTTAAGGTTATGGTGTCAAGTTATGGCACAGTCAGAAACCCAATTTTTCATCTTTTTTGGTTGTCCTGCATCCTAATTTTCTCTTGCACTAGCGTGAACACCCTAAGCAGTCAAAATGTCTTAATTATTGTTTCCTAGTTCCAGTCTTCTAGATTAGCTTCAGTTGATTGTGACACTGACCTTAGCCTTGGTTATGAGCTGTAATTGTGCACAGGTGCGTGAACTCAAAAAATCAGGTGACTGTGGGCAGAGCTGGTAGTTATAGTCCTGAGTGCTGTTGGGTGCGTTCGTAACAATTAGGGGAGAGTGGGGTAAGATGAGCCACTTTTTACATTTTTCATCATAACTACATGTTAAAGCCATTTTTGCTTCCAGTCTACACACCATACCAAATTTCAAAGTGTACTGTT
Organism: Neoarius graeffei; assembly: GCF_027579695.1. Classification (NCBI taxonomy): domain Eukaryota; kingdom Metazoa; phylum Chordata; class Actinopteri; order Siluriformes; family Ariidae; genus Neoarius; species Neoarius graeffei. The sequence continues at coordinate 33,937,364 of NC_083585.1, read as the reverse complement.
ACTATCTGAGCAAAACATAATTGATAAGCTCTTATGGTTAGAGTGATATTACCTCTTGAAAAAAAAATGTCAAGTGGCTCAACTTACCCCATGCACGGGGTAAGATGAGCCACTGTGTGGGGTAAATTGAGCCAACACAAAACATGTTAGGTTAACAAAGTAAACAACTTTTATTATTAGAAATGCAATAAATGAATCAAGTCAAGTCAATCAAGTGGGGGATAGGGCCGTTGCATAGAGAAGGGGAGATGAAGAGAGAGGTGATAGAACGAGGGATAGATAGGGATAGATAGGGAGGGATAGATAGATGGATAGAAAGAGAGATATGCGTAGATAGATAGAAAGAGGGATGGTTAGAGAGGAAATGAGAGATATACTATATTATAGAAATTACTAAAACAGTAGAGCAGTGCCAAAAAAATCTTATTTCTTTCAGTAGGTTAAAACATTGCTAAAACATGCAGCAATCATTCCATCAATCATTCAATCATTTCATCATTATTCAATGTTCCAAGCGTTCAAATGGCAAGGGAACACCATTTGCCTCTCCCTCCGTGCTGTCCCCCCAACAGTAAAGGGGCGGGGCAATTTTTTCACAATATCCTGTCTTGACAGGACAGCCTCATCTTTCTCTTTGAAGACAAAGGTTGGCTTTCTTGCAGAGCCATGGCATGACCGGCTTCTTTTGAGAAATCTTGCCTCTATTTCGAAGACATCCAATTTGATTATCTGGCCAATGAAGAAATGCACTTTCTTCTTCCCCGTGTATTTTGCCACAACATAATCCCCCACATCTAACAACTGGTCTTCCTCATCTGATGTCATATATATATATATATATATATTATATATATATATATATATATATATATATATATATATATATGTTGTTGTCATATATGACCAGTAAATGTGAAAACTTAAGTGTCATCCATATTGGGTAAGCTCAGCCACCAATGGGGTAAGTTGAGCCAGTGGCTCAACTTGCCCCACATCTAATGGCTCATCTTACCCCATGGCCACCATTTTGTAGAAAAATGCTAATAAAGGGGATTAGGCTAATCAAAATTATTTTTATTAGCATTCATATCATAGCTTAGAAAGCCACTAACTTAACCCTAATGTGTCTAAATATTATTCTACTTTTGTCTTCTCTAAATCATCTTCACTGTGGACAAACATGGAATTGACTTAGAAAGCACAAAAACACATTTTTATAAATATGTCCCTCACCTAGTTTGACATGTGGTGCTCCTCTCCACAAGTGTAAGTAAATGGTCCCGGCCCCCTTTGAATGTGGTCACATGGTCACATTTGTTTACTGTTTCTTAGAAACAGGGGGTGGCTCATCTTACCCCCTGGCTCATCTTACCCCGCTCTCCCCTATATAAAATATGGCGGGACCTGACGTACCTACATGTGTATACACGCGCGCAGGCGCGCACACATTTGTGCAAAGGGTATTTAAACAGCATAGCACTGTGGTGAATACAGCATGTTTTTAGTGAGAGGGTTAAAAGAACTCTTATTAGGGTTTCTTGTGCACCACAGACATTTATTTAGTTTTTAGAATCAAATCATCAACAGCAGGGTGATATGTTACTGCCTCTAAGTTGACTATTTTCCTATAACAAGTCACCCTAATATGTTTTATTCCTCTGTTGTCGAAGCGATATGCCAATGCTATTGCAATGAAATTGTGAGTGTCACATCTGCGCATGCTCAAGCTTGGCTCGGCATGAGTGTCTGTTCTCGTCCACATGCGCGGAGCGCATTGTGAGCACTGTAAGGACCAATTTAGTATTGGAATCACCTGTTGCTGTTTTAAGTGCAATCAGCGTGCTCATATAAGGACTATGACAATGTTAAGACTCTATACTGTTTTGTGTCTCACTTTATCACGTGTTTATATTTTATGTTACCAAGCCTGGTTTTATGTTACTCTGGTTTTTGACTCTGCTTTCTGTTTCATTTACCTTTGTGACCAAGGAAGGACAACTGGTGAACCAGTGACAGGATCACTGGTGGCCAAAGCTTATTGATTTGCCTGGGGCACGACAGCTAGCCCATATGGTCCAATCCCACAGAAGAGCTACTGTAGCACAAACTGCTGAAAAAGTTAATGCTGGCTAAAACAGAAAGGTGTCGGCATGAACTTTTTCAGCAGTTTCTGCTACAATAGCTCTTCTGTGGGATTGGACCATATGGGCTAGCTTTCGTGCCCCGTGTGAATCAATGAGCCTTTGACACCCATGACCCTGTTGCTAGTTCACCAGTTGTCCTTCCTTGGACCACCTTTGGTAGGTACTAACCAATGCATACCGGGAACACCCCACAAGATGTACAAGCCCGATTCCAAAAAAGTTGGGACAAAGTACAAATTATAAATAAAAACGGAATGCAATGATGTGTAAGTTTCAAAATTCCATATTTTATTCAGAATAGAACATAGATGGCATATCAAATATTTAAACTGAGAAAATGTATCATTTAAAGAGAAAAACTAGGTGATTCTAAATTTCATGACAACAACACATCTCAAAAAAGTTGGGAAAAGGCCATGCTTACCACTGTGAGACATCCCCTTTTCTCTTTACAACAGTCTGTAAACGTCTGGGGACTGAGGAGACAAGTTGCTCAAGTTTAGGGTTAGGGTTAGGATAGGGATGTTAACCCATTCTTGTCTAATGTAGGATTCTAGTTGCTCAACTGTCTTAGGTCTTTTTTGTCGTATCTTCCGTTTTATGATGCGCCAAATGTTTTCTATGAGTGAAAGATCTGGACTGCAGGCTGGCCAGTTCAGTACCCGGACCCTTCTTCTACGCAGCCATGATGCTGTAATTGATGCAGTATGTGGTTTGGCATTGTCATGTTGGAAAATGCAAGGTCTTCCCTGAAAGAGACGTCGTCTGGATGGGAGCGTATGTTGCTCTAGAACCTGGATATACCTTTCAGCATTGATAGTGTCTTTCCAGATGTGTAAGCTGCCCATGCCACACGCACTAATGCAACCCCATACCATCAGAGATGCAGGCTTCTGAACTGAGCGCTGATAACAACTTGGGTCGTCCTTCTCCTCTTTCGTCCGAATGACACGGCGTCCCTGATTTCCATAAAGAACTTCAAATTTTGATTTGTCTGACCACAGAACAGTTTTCCACTTTGCCACAGTCCATTTTAAATGAGCCTTGGCCCAGAGAAGACGTCTGCGCTTCTGGATCATGTTTAGATACGGCTTCTTCTTTGAACTATAGAGTTTTAGCTGGCAACGGCGGATGGCACGGTGAATTGTGTTCACAGATAATGTTCTCTGGAAATATTCCTGAGCCCATTTTGTGATTTCCAATACAGAAGCATGCCTGTATGTGATGCAGTGCCGTCTAAGGGCCTGAAGATCACGGGCACCCAGTATGGTTTTCCGGCCTTGACCCTTCCGCACAGAGATTCTTCCAGATTCTCTGAATCTTTTGATGATATTATGCACTGTAGATGATGATATGTTCAAACTCTTTGCAATTTTACACTGTCGAACTCCTTTCTGATATTGCTCCACTATTTGTCGGCGCAGAATTAGGGGGATTGGTGATCCTCTTCCCATCTTTACTTCTGAGAGCCGCTGCCACTCCAAGATGCTCTTTTTATACCCAGTCATGTTAATGACCTATTGCCAATTGACCTAATGAGTTGCAGTTTGGTCCTCCAGCTGTTCCTTTTTGTACCTTTCACTTTTCCAGCCTCTTATTGCCCCTGTCCCAACTTTTTTGAGATGTGTTGCTGTCGTGAAATTTCAAATGAGCCAATATTTGGCATGAAATTTCAAAATGTCTCACTTTCGACATTTGATATGTTGTCTATGTTCTATTGTGAATACAATATCAGTTTTTGAGATTTGTAAATTATTGCATTCCATTTTTATTTACAATTTGTACTTTGTCCCAACTTTTTTGGAATCGGGGTTGTACCATTTTGGAGATGTTCAGACCCAGTCATCTAACCATCACAATTTTGCCCTTGTCAAAGTCGCTCAGATCCTTATGCTTGCCCATTTTTCCTGTTTCCAACACATCAACTTCGAGAACTGACTGTTCTCTTACTGCCTAATATATCCCACCCCATGACAGGTGCCACTGTAACAGCATAATCACTGTAATTCAATTTACCTGTCAGTGTTTTTCATTTTATGGCTGATCAGTATATAAATATGCATTAAGAAAATCAAACTAAAATCCTTTGTGCAAAACTAAGTCACAAAAAGTTGACCTGATACACATTGAATAAAATGTGTACATAAATGTTTAAATTACAACAGATTGATTTTTTTTTTAATTCTGGCAGTTTCTGTCTGTAGTATGTGCAGTTTCAGTACAGTGTATGTCATAAGGATCATGCTGATCACTGTATCTGTTTTTGGCTGGGTTTCTCCTTAGGCTTTTGGTTTGGTGTGGAATTGGAGCAGCCCACTGGGAAACATGATGGCTCTGTGTTTGGAGTTCGCTACTTCAGCTGCCTGCCCAAATATGGAGTGTTTGCACCACCTTCACGCGTTCAGAGGTAAAATATTATCAATTATTTGCTGTCTAGTTTGGGATCAGATTCTTACTCTTTAGCTGAACTTTTTTCTTATACTTTGTCAGGAGTGGAGAGTTCTTACATTTATGGTATTTGGCAGATGCCCTTGTCCAGAGCTATCTCATTTAGATGTATACACTTATACAAGTGAGCGGTTGAGGATTAAGGGCCTTTCCCAAGGGCCCAGCAGTGGCTGCCTGGCAGTCCTGGGATTTTAACTCCCCATTTTTGATAGATAGATAGATAGATAGATAGATAGATAGATAGATAGACAGACAGACAGACAGACAGACAGACAGACAGACAGACAGACAGACAGTCCAACATTTTAACCACTGAGCTACCACTTCCCACCACTGAGATTTTAAAAGATTCAGTGGAACTGGTAAATGGCTCTGCTCTGTTTTAATATACAGTATCAGTCAAAAGTTTTGATACACCTACTCATTCATAGGTTTTTCTATATTTTGACTAGGTTCTACATTGTAGAACAATACTGAAGACATGAAAACTATGAAATAACATAACCCTTAACCAGGCTCAAGCCAGGAAGATAATGAAGGGCCTCAGCCATCCCAACTATGGACTCCTCTCTCTGTTTAGTACTTCGTTTACACGTAGCCGGGTATTTATGAAAACTGGTATCTTCTCCTCCCCGTACTAGAAAATAATTCCGTTTACACAGTGCTCAAAAACAGCCAGAGAAGGCTGTCAAAAACATGTCAAACAAATAGAAAGCCAACCAGAGATCTGAAAGCCAAGGAGGAAGGACCATCAGATCACAATGCTAAAACTCCGTTTTCCACTATTTACACGCAGGCATGAAAACAGAGTTTTCACAAATTTCCACTTTGCCCGGAGTTTTCAAAAGCAGCCGTTTTCAGTGACCGAAACCTCCGTTTACCTGTAAATGATGGGTGGAACCGCATAAATAAATATCCATTTTTATAGATACCTGGCTACGTGTAAACGGGGTCTAGGTCAGGGAAGCTCTTTTGCTCCCTTAAGGCCAACACGGAGAGAATGAAGAGCAGTTTTTTCCCTCAGGCCATTTGGGCTCTTAAGCAAGACAATAACTAGGTCTCGACACCATTTCACCCTCATTCTTCCCATCTCTTACACCTCTTAATGCAATTCCATCTCACTAAAGTGCAATATATATACAGTACATTTCTATTGCAATTGTACCTCTTAGTGCAACTTAATTCATTACAGTGAGTGTGTGTGTGTGTGTGTGTATATATATGTTTTTTTCTTTAGTGCAATATAGTTATACATATGTATATTCTGCAGCGCATTCTATTACATTTTTTTATTATTATATTTATTCACTCTATCTTACTCCATTTCCTTTTTTTCCAACTATCTTTACTACTTACAGAGCATTGCAATAAGCATTTCACTGCATGTCGTACTACGTAGGATTGTGTATGTGACAAATAAAACTTAAATTTGATTTGGAACATGTATGGAATTATATAATAAATTAAAAATGTTAAATGTTTCATATTTTGGATTCTTCAAAGTAGTCAGCATTTATCTTGATGGCGCTTTGCGCACTACTGGTATTATCTTAACCAGCTTCATGAGGTAGTCGCCTGGGATGCTTTTTAGTTAACAGGTGTGCCTCGTCAAAAGTTAATTAGTGCAATTTCTTGCCTTCTTAATGTGTTTGAGATCAAACAGTAAGTAATAAAAATACAGTAAATAGCCCTATTCCACAACCGTAATAATTCATATTATGTCAAGAACCGCTCAACTAATTAAAGAGAAATGACATCCATCATTAAGACATGACGTGTCTTTTAATGAACAAAATTTTTTAAAAACCACTGAATTATACAAGGGGTGTCCAAACATTTGACTGGTACTGTATATGACTGTAAAGTGTCACTGTCCTTTTTGTAATCTGCAGAATTGGAGGGCCTAAAGAATCCCAGGGTGATGGGAAGCTGGTGAAGAAGGTTCACCAGGTGACTAGTAAGTATAAAGAGCATACTCATCTTTAGTTGATCATCCACTAAAATATTTCATTCAGTTCATATTTTCTCTTTATATGCGGCATTTTTAGACCAGCATGCAAATTTCAACATACCGTATATGCTTTATGTGTAACACTGTTTTTTTTATACAAATATCACAAGCTTCACTTCTCTTTTCCTTAAGGCAGCTGGGCCATAGAAGGTTCACGCTGCACGCTGCATGCTGCACGCTACACGCGTGTAAAGAAAAGTGGACAAACGTAGCATGACTTGCTCTGGGCCATAGAACGGCGTTCACGCTGCACGCTGCACACTTCACGTGTGAAGCGAGAAATGAACATGCACACTTTTTTCTAGGCGTGAAGATGGAAATTCCAGTCAATGCATGCGGTCACCGCCGCGCCAGCCAATCAGAACGGGTCTAGGGAGATAACTCTATGCTTTCAGGGGAAAACTTCAGAAAAAATATAATTGAATGGTATAATTGAAAAATAGTTCTTCATCGGGATTGTCAAGCAGATTATAGAATGTTCGGTGAAATTCACCACGGGTTTCTCTCAGAAGGAAGTGTTCTCGGCTCCAAATTCTGTTCCTTTTTCTCTTCCTCTGTCTCAGTAAAAGCAGAATGAGGCAATCGTCGTCATCCGAAGAGTCCATATTGTTGGTTACTCGGTCAAAGTAGAACAGACGCAACACGTGAACATCCAAGCATGAAGTTTAATGGCCCAGGGTCCGGTTCTTCACGTGAACGTGTAGCGTGTAGCATGCAGCGTGCAGCGTGAACCTTCTATGGCCCAGCTGCCTTTAGAGATGTACGTGTACATTCTATGTAAAATATTTAGCGCCACCTGTTGGCTATAGAATGTAGCAGATCTTGTGCTGATTTAACCATCAGAATATAGTACATAGAAAACTCAAATGTGTCTCACAGACCACTGCATGTGGACATGTTTATACTTTCATCCACTTAAAATTATTAATATTCATAATAATATAATGATGACAATTGTCTCTTGTGAATTCCCCCAGTGTCCCAGCCAAAGCGTAACTTCAGTGCGGTGAGATCTCCCAAAGACATTACATCTGAGAACTCCATATCCAGGTATGCTGGTCCACCATGTGTTCCAGAAATGTCTATTTCCAGAAAGTCTTAAAAACTCGGAAGTAATATAACACCAAGATTTCACCTGTGACCTTTCTCACCCTGTTTCAGCAGGTTGCTATTCTGTTGCTGGTTCCCCTGGATGCTACGTGCAGAAATGCAGTCCTAAACACACTACTTATTACTCTGCTTCCCCCATTTCTATTCTTTCTATTCCTATTCTAATTATACACTTCCCCATCACTGTCCATCCACTTACATTTATTCATTTGGCAGATGCGTTTTTCAAAGCAACCTACAAATGATACAGTATAATCCAAACATGGAGCTGAGGATTAAAAGGTTTTGCTCAAAGGTCCGTCAGTTCTCTGGCAGTTAAACTCCCAATCTTCTTATAACGAGCTTCAAAACCTTAAAGCACTGAGCTATCACTGCCTGAGCGGCTATCGATCCTAAACTTGGGCTTTTCTTTAAGAATCATGCAGATTGTGACTGGCACAAATGTGCAAGATCCCTCTCCCAGCCTTCCCCTTCAACTGCAGTTCAATAGCAAAAACTAGTGCCTTGTAATGTCCTGCATTCCATTTGTTAAACAATCAGTAAAAGAACAAGCTATCTTGAATTCTGAAATAGGGAAAAGTACAGTGTCTTGCAAAAGTATTCATCCCCCTTGGTGTTTGTCCTGTTTTGTCACATTACAAGCTGAAATTGAAATGGATTTTTGGAGGGTTAGCACCATTTGATTTACACAACATGCCTATCACTTTAAAGGTGAAAATTGTTGTTTTATTGCGATACAAACAATAAAGATGAAAAAACAGAAATCTGGAGTGTACGAGATCCTCATACATAGGTATTTCCCCCCTCCCCCAAATCAATACTTTGTAGAGCCACCTTTTGCTGCAGTTACAGCTGCAAGTCTCTTGGGGTATGTCTCTATTAATTTAGCACATCTAACCACTGGGATTTTTTGCCCCTTCCTCAAGGCAAAACTGCTCCAACTCCTTCAAGTTAGATGGGTTGCGTTGATGTACAACAACCTTCAAGTTATGCCACAGATTCTCAATTTGATTGAGGTCTGGGCTTTGACTAGGCCATTCCAAGACATTTAAATGTTTCCCTTTAAACCACTCCACTGTAGCTTTAGCAGTATGTTTAGGGTCATTGTCCTGCTGGAACGTGAACCTTCGTCCCAGTCTCAAACCTCTGGCCGACTCAAACAGGTTTTCCTGCAGAATTGCCCTGTATTTTGTGCCATACATCTTTCCTTCAGTCCTGACCAGGTTCCTGTACCTGCAGATGAAAAATATCCTCACAGCATGATGTTGCCACCTCCGTGCTTCACTGTAGGAATAGTGTTCTCAGGTTGTTGGGTTTGCGCCACACATGGCATTTCCCATGATGGCCAAAAAGATCAATTTTAGTCTCATTTGATCAGAGAATCTTCTTCCATGTGTTTGGGGAGTCTGCCACATGCTGTTGAGCAAACTCCAAACATGTTTTCTGAAGCAATGACTTTTTTCTGACCACTCTTCCATAAAGTCCCGCTCTGTGGAGTGTACAGCTTAAAGTGGTCCTGTGGACAGATACTCCCATCCCTGCCGTGGATCTTTGCAGCTCCTTCAATGTTATCTTTGGTGTTTTTGTTGTATCTCTGATTAATGCCCTCCTTGCCCGGTCTGTGAGTTTTGGTGGGCAGCCTTCTCTTGTCAGGCTTATAGTGGTGCTATATTCTTTCCATTTTTCCTATAATGGATTTAATGGTGCTCCCTGAGATATTCAAAGTTTGGGATATTTTTTTAGAACCCAACCCTGATCTATACTTCTCCACAACTTTGTCTCTGACCTGTTTGGAGGCTCCTTGGGTTTCATGTTGCTTGCTTGGTGTTGCAGAGTCAGGATCCTTCCAGAACAGGTTGATTTATACAGACATCATGTGACAGATCATACTTTGATTGCACACAGGTGGATCTTAATCAACTAATTATGTGACTTATGAAGTGAATTGGTTGAACCAGCTCTTATTTGGGGGTTTCATACGAAAGGGGGTGAATACCTATGCACACCCCATATTTCTGTTTTTTCATCTTAATTACTGTTTGTGTCACAATATTTTTTTTTTAAATTCACCTTTAAAGAGGTAGGCATGTATGAGAATCAAATGGTGCTAACCCCCCAAAAATCCATTTTTATTCCATCTTGTAATGCGACAAAATAGGACAAACACCAAGGGGGATGAATACTTTTGCAAGACACTGTAACCCAAACAAAAGCCATTCATTAGTATAAAAAATGTAGACAATTTTGTGTTGCCAAAAATCACCCTAAAATGAAGGCCACAAAAACATACAGGCAAATGTCTTTGTAGGCTTTGGTTTTGTCTTTTTGGTTTAAGAAGCAGCTTTATTTAGTTTATTCACATGCCATGGCCTCAAACTTATTGTGGTTGCTGTTGCTTTATTGTGCACTGTTACAATTTCAGTGTTCAGCAGAAAACCAAGCTTTTAAATGCCTTTTCATTAGTTAGTTACTTCAGTAGTTATTGTTTGTATATGGATAATTAATGTCACTCTAAGAGATGTTAAATTTGCACATACAAAAGCATAAAGTAACAATACATTATCTAAAGCTGCAGAGACAGAATTATTGTTTTTATTATCATTGCTGTTCCCAATACAAGTATGCATTATATTCGTATTGATGTGCTCTGCATGACAGTGGGCAGATATGTGCATACAGGGCAATTAATAATAATACAGATTACCACACTACACTACATACTCTAAAGGTTTAATTAATAAACTCATATAATTCTATAATTTTCTATGTAAACCAAAAAATAAGACATACTACCCTAGTATATTCACCTGTCCTAAAGAATAAGTATATACAGTTAATTAACTAATCAGTTAAATTATATAATGCTGTGACAGAGAAATAGATTTACTTGTGAAAGTAATTTTTAAAATGTATAATTTCATGAGTCAGTGATCCAAGAATACTCACTTAATCTACAATAAATCATACATAATGTTCTGAAATCTCTCTCTCCCTCTCTCATATATATATATATATATATATATATATATATATATATATATATATATATATATGTGAACAGGATAAGTGGCTACAGATAATGGATGGAGGGATGGATATATAATAATTTCAGTTGTAATAGGTCTTATTAATGTTCCACTTCAGCACTTCTAGCAGTCAGAAAAATAAATGTGTAAATATATTTTTCAACAAGTGCTTGGATCAGTAAACAGCAATATTTAACCTACGTCAGCTTGCTCTTTGGGTACGACTGACATATTATTGTACGTAAGCACAGCATGACTAAGAGCTTGAATCTCTCAACTTTTTGCCCTCAACTAATTTAACTGCTTTGGGTCATCTCAGTAACCATTATCACAAGCAGTATTAAGAAGAATTGTAACTCATTACTGGTCTACAGCTATTGGCAAACTGCAAGGGGGAAGAACCAAAATCAGCTTGTGCACCGTTTCTATGAGCAACTTGTTCAACAGAACTGCAAAAAAAAAAAGGCAAATACAACACTGTTTAACAGATCTAGATATTTTTTCCATAGTGTTGTCATGCTGCAACTTAGTCATGTATTATTGAATTTGTGTAGTGCAAACATTTTCTCTGTAGTGATATGAGACCTAGTGAAAGGCATTTAAGATTGAGTGCAAAATGTGCTACAGTATAATCAGTAGTAAATACAGTCACTGAAATGTGGCGATTTGTGACAAGTGTATTGTTTTAGGGTGACTTTTTAAGCTATACATATTTCAGTAAAATATACTGTACATACTCCATCAAAAGACTATTATTTCCAAACTTTTTTCATTTCATTCATTTGGAAAAGAAATAGTGGGTAGATATTTCAACTGCGATTTGTCAGTTTCATTCCTTATCAAATCAAGAGGTGAAAAAAAAACAAGTACTTGATGAATTTTGTTAATCTACCCAGTCATGTAGGTTATGATATTATTGATTTGTAAACATTTATTTGTCCAAGAAGATATATTTTGATAATTTCACTATGTATTTTTAATGTGCATCAGTTGGACAACCTAGTGACGATATCCATGTTTGTGTTCATGTGAACTATCTACAAGAAATATTTGTGATGATTGTTTGCTTGGAGTCAGTTCTGGGTTTGCTAACTAGGCTACTGCATGCTGTAATTATGAATTTGTGTTTTCTTTTTTTTTCCAGCAGTGTAAGCATGTTAATGACATCAAGTGGGAATTCTTCCCCGATGAATATACCATTAATAGATGTACCATTAATAAAATTTGGTGTTTCGTACATGGTTTCCTGGAGTTATTTGTAGAAAATTTAAGCATATATCAATGTTCTATCGTTGTTAAAAAAAAAAAGAACAATGCAGTTTGTGATGCATCAAACTTTATTTTGTCAAAAACAGGTGTTCTGCTATAAATAAGATAAATTAAAGTTGGTTAAGGCTCTGGTGAGTCACTTGCGGCGATTTTCTGCCTCTTGCATCGAGCCCGGCGATTTTTGAACCAAACCTACAAAAGAAGTGGGGGGAGAAGAATTTTCAGTATTACATTCAAACAAGGAAATTTAAGCAATCACATGAAATACAATGCCACATACAGTTCATCTTCTCAAGAAAGAAAATAAGGTTTTATTCAATAAGGTTTTCAGGATAAAACTCAGAGACCTATTGGTTAATAAACTGCCTAATTTGTTACTTTTACAAGAGCAGTGTCAATTGTAAATTAGTAGCCTGTTTGTCGCCCTCTGCAGTTTGTATGGCAAATTGCAACAACAATGCAACACCAGCAAACCTTCCTTCTTCTTCTGAATGATTGTGCTTTACTGCATGTTTACACAAACCTGTGGCATAATGAATGCTGCTGCAAATAAATCAATATTTGTTTTAAAATAAATTGCAATAAACTATCACAAAGTTGAGGTTTGAATGGCCATGAAGGCAGGTACCTTACCCGGACAGTCTCCTCGCTGAGGCCTACGCTCCTCGCCAGCTGTGCGCGCGCTTCCGCAGCTGGATATTCGGTGATGTTGAAGAGCTGCTCGAGCTGCTTCACTTGGCTCTCGGTGAACACTGTCCTAACGCGGTTTCGCTGCCTGGACTGGGCATTTTGATGACTTTCCTCATTGTCGTAATCTGTATTGATAGAATAATTAGAATTTGTAAATTAATCACTTGATTTTGCATATATAGCTGATTGCACTGATTACTGTATTATCTACAGTACTAGAGTCTTATTAGCAGAGCTTCGGCCCGCACGAGCGGCGCTCCATAGGCATAGAGTGTGGATACATAAAGAAACCCGAGTTGTTTTCTGATGGTTTCAGTCTTGTGCGTGCCTCCAGCATACCAGTGTTATAAGTAATTACCAGTCCTACACACCGCCTAGTGGCCAGTATTAGTAATTATCAGTCATACACACCGCCTAGTGGCCAGTATTAGTAATTACTAGTCATACACACCCCGCCTAGTGGCCAGTGTTAGTAATTACCAGTCCTACACACCGCCTCGTGGCCAGTGTTAGTAATTACCAGTCATACACACCGCCTAGTGGCCAGTATTAGTAATTGCCAGTCCTAAACACCGCCTAGTGGCCAGTGTTAGTAATTACTAGTCATACACACCGCCTAGTGGCCAGTGTTAGTGATTACCAGTCATACACACCGCCTAGTGGCCAGTATTAGTAATTCATCTCATCTCATTATCTCTAGCCGCTTTATCCTGTTCTACAGGGTCGCAGGCAAGCTGGAGCCTATCCCAGCTGACTACGGGTGAAAGGCGGGGTACACCCTGGACAAGTCGCCAGGTCATCACAGGGCTGACACATAGACACAGACAACCATTCACACTCACATTCACACCTACGGTCAATTTAGCGTCACCAGTTAACCTAACCTGCATGTCTTTGGACTGTGGTGCCCTGGGGGTGAACCAATCTAATCTCCTTCCTGTTTTAAAACAACATCAGAGTGCAAAAGCAGATACTACTTCTAGACTTTCTGTAAAGCTAGCTCTTCTGAATGTTAGATCACTTTTAAACAAGTCATTTTTAATTAATTATCTTATTTGCAAACACAATCTTGATTTTTTGCTTCTAACTGAAACCTGGCTGGATCAAGCAAATAGTGCTTCCACCCTTATTGAAGTAGCTCCCCCAAATTTTAATTTTTTGAATGTTACCCGACAAGGGAAAGGTGGAGGGACCGCAAATATATTCAAAGTCTCTTTTCAATGTAAACAATCCTCACTTGGTGATTTTATGTCCTTTGAACACTTATGTGCACTTGTTACATGCTCTCCTAACATATTATTATTAACTATTTATAGGCCTCCGAGACATTCAGCCAAAGTCTTTCTTGAAGAGTTTGGTGAACTGTTATCAGTCATTTGCTTAGAGTTTGATTGTCTTATTATATCTGGGGATTTTAACTTGCATGTAGATAATACTGATAACATTTATGCCAAAGAACTACTTGCAATTATTGACAACTTCAACCTAGTACAACATGTACAGGGGCTGACCCACTCTCGTGGTCATACTCTTGACCTCGTCATCACAAAGGGTCTTACTGTTTCTAATACTGTTGTTGACCTGGCCTTATCCGATCATTTCTGTGTTTTCTTTGATGTTTCTATGTCTCCTCACATTCAGAATAGCTCAACGACTATAGGTAGGAGAGTCATAAAAGACAACACATGTGCTCTCTTTGAGCAAGCTCTCTCGCAGAAATCAACCAAAATGTCAGACTCTGTAGATGATTTACTGGAATTTTTTAATTTAAATATGACCCAAATTATGGATGATATTGCTCCATTCAAAATAAAAAGAGTCAATGATAAGCAGAAAGCACCATGGAAGCAGTACCCGGCTGTTAAACTGCTAAAGAGAGAATGTAGAAAGACTGAAAGAAAATGGCGCAAATCTAAACTTCACATTCATTATCAAATCCATAAGGAGATGCTTTGTAATTATAATTATGAAATTTGTAAAGCAAGACAGTCTTTCTTCTCCAACATCATCAGCAGGAATATGAACAATGCCCTTGTGCTATTTTCAACAGTAAAGAAGCTAACTAATCCCCCACCACAATTAGCACCTGAACTTCTCTCAGTTAATAAATGCAATGAGTTTGCATCCTTTTTCAAAGGTAAAATTGATAAAATACGGCAGAATATTCCTCATAATATATCTCAGTTGCAAAAAATTGAAAAACCGCAATCACCAATGACACAGATAGATAACTTCAACACAATGTCAGAATTTTGTTTAATTGATTATGAGACTCTTGAAAAAACTGTACAAAATCTCAGTTCCTCAACATCTGAATTGGACATTCTGCCCACCAACTTTTTTAAGTCTGTTCTTCATCTTATAATTACAGATGTGCTTCAAATTATAAATACATCCCTGGAGACTGGCGTTGTTCCTGTGTCCCTAAAAAAAGCCGTTGTAAAGCCCCTTCTTAAAAAAATAATCTGGATCCTTCAGTATTAAATAACTACAGGCCAATATCAAATTTACCATTCATTGGGAAAATCCTTGAAAAAATTGTCTTCAATCAATTAACTGCCTTCTTGATAGCAAACAGCCGTTTTGATAATTTTCAGTCAGGATTTTGTGCCAATCATAGCACTGAAACAGCGCTGATTAAAGTTATAAATGACATACATTTTAATACTGATGCAGGCAAAACATCGGTCCTGGTATTACTGGACCTCAGTGCAGCTTTTGATACTATTGATCACAACATACTGCTATATCGACTTGAACACTGGGTTGGATTGACTGGTAAAATTATCAATTGGTTAAATTCATACTTAAAAGATAGAAGCTTCTCTGTTACCCTGGGAAATTGTTCCTCAACGTCAATGTCCTTGACCTGTGGTGTCCCCCAGGGGTCGATTCTTGGACCATTACTTTTCAACCTTTATATGCTCCCACTTGGGCAAATTATCAATAAAAATTCAATTTTGTATCACTGCTATGCAGATGACACCCAAATTTATTTCGCTCTATCACCTAATGATTATGCCCCCCTTGAATGTCTCTACCAGTGTATCGATCAAATCAATAGCTGGATGTCACAAAATTTTCTTCAGCTGAACACAGATAAAACAGAAGTAATTCTATTTGGAAAAAAAGATGAAAGACTCAAGATTACCACTATTCTTGACACAAAAGGGATGAAAACTAAAGAAATGGTTAAAAATCTTGGTGTTTTCACTGACAGCGAGCTAAACTTTGACAGTCACATGAAAGCAATCACTAAAACGGCATTTTATCACCTAAAAAACATTTCCAAACTAAGAGGACTTATGTCAATAAATGATCTGGAAAAACTAATACATGCCTTCATCTCTAGTAGGGTTGATTACTGCAATGGCCTTTTCACAGGCCTGCCAAAAAAGACCATCAAACGACTTCAGCTGGTTCAAAATGCAGTGGCTAGGGTTCTCACACGAACAAAAAGAACAGAGCACATTACTCCAATTCTAAGGTCCCTTCACTGGCTTCCAGTAAGCTACAGAATTCACTTTAAAGTATTGCTGCTGGTGTACAAATCTCTAAATGGTACAGGGCCCAATTACCTCTCTGATATGTTGCAGCGGCCTAACCCAATCAGATCTACCAGATCAAAACAGAAAAATTTACTATTAAAACCAGTTGTTAAAACAAAGTATGGTGAAGCAGCTTTTAGCTACTATGCAGTACAGCTATGGAACCAACTGCCAGAGGACATTAAAAATGCTCCTGCTGTTGGCAGTTTTAAATCTAGGTTAAAGACCAAGCTGTTTTCAGATGCTTTCTGTTAAATAATTAATATTGTCTTCTTTTTTTATAATTTTTACTTTCTCTGCATGTTTTAAATTTACTTTAATTTTAACTTTATTCTATTTTATTCTTTATTCTATTCTGCTGGTTTCTTTTTTTTCTCCTCCTATTTCTACTTTATTTTATTATTTTATTTCTACTATTGTTTAATTCTTATTATTTTCTTTTAATTCTTTTAATTAATTGTTTTAGAATAAAAATAAAATTATTTTATGTAATTTTATTTCTCTATTGTTTACTGTTTTTGTTTATACTTCTGTAAAGCACATTGAACTGCCATTGTGTATGAAATGTGCTATATAAATAAACTTGCCTTGCCTTGCCTTGTGGGGGAAACCGGAGCACCCAGAGGAAACCCACGCGGACACGGGGAGAACATGCAAACTCCACACAGAAAGGCCCTCGCCAGCCACGGGGCTCAAACCCGGGCTTTCTTGCTGTGAGGCGACAGCGCTAACCACTACACCACTGTTAGTAATTACCAGTAATACACACCGCCTAGCGGCCAGTGTTAACATGGGCATAGCGGACGCGGGGGACATGTCCCCCGCATTTTTTGTATTTGTGCCCTCTGTCCCACGCACTTTTTACAGCCATTACAACCACTCAATTCATTTTTAACATGTGGAAACGTGTTTTTCCGAGCCACCTCTAAACGCATCATGAGCAGGCGGAGCTAAGGCGGCAAACAAACACTGCTGTCGTATGTGATCATTGACACTTTAGAAAATATTGTATGAGTATCTTTGGTGTGATTCAGCTCTGGGCAGTGCTTCTGTATGTTCATCAAACCAGCCAAGAGACTAAAGACTTTAGACAGTTTTTTTTTTTCAAACAAACCGTGTAAGTTGAGTAATGCTGTTGAATGTAGATAATGTTTAGCTAAAAGATGACAAATAGATGTCAATTTAGTTAGTTAAGCTAGCTAGCTAACTTAGAGCCGGTAGTAACTAGTTACATTTACTCTGTTACATTTACTTGAGTAACGTTTTGGATAAATTGTACTCTTAAGAGTTGTTTTGTTGCAAAATACATTTTACTTTTACTTGAGTAATATTATTCTAAAGTAACAATACTCTTACTTGAGTAATGTTACTATTTTGGCTAGTCTAAGATTACTCACTTCTGGGTAGAAAATAAGAATATAAATGTATTTGTGTTCCTTTGACTGTTATTTTTGTAAAGATTTAATTTATTTTTGTGGTAGTTAAAGTTTAAAGTACATGAATTTGCTAATTATTATTACTGTATTCCTAATTCTATTTCAAAATGTTGCTTTCCACATATTTTTTTATCTTTATTGCCACAATAGAAAGAGCAGGGTGAGAGAGGAGGCAGTGGACCAGAGGCCAACAGGGATGATTATGCAGGGTCACAGGTGAGAACAGAATATAACTAGCTATGTCACTACTACTATTCTTAATTCTATTTCTAAATTTTACTTTATAGATTTATAGATTTTGACTTTAGCTTTTGATAGTATATCATTTTTAAAGAACTAAAGTCGGTTCCCTGGTGCTGTGCTGTTTGTGGTTATGTGGTTCTTTAGCTGCTAAGGAGAGGTGTAATTGAATGCGAGAGGATGATAAATCACTCAATAGACCTCTGAACAATTTGTCCCCCTCACTTCTAAAATGATGGCTACGCCCCTGTTAGTATTTACCAGTCATACACGCCGCCTAGTGGCCAGTATTAGTAATTACCAGTCATACACACCGCCTAGTGGCCAGTGTTAGTAATTACAGTCATACACACCGCCTAGTGGCCAGTGTTAGCCGGTAAAGAAATAAAACAAAAGAGGCTGGTTGTGGTAGAAGAAAATTCTACAACCCAGAAACAGATGGGAGCTCCGCTTTTAGGCAGTGCCTAAATCTATATATTATCTACAGTAACTGTGCAAAAGTCTTAGGCACATGCAAAGAAATGCTGTAGATTACAGCATAAAGATGCCTTCAAAAATAAAGAAATGAAATGTTTCTACATTTAAGAAATATTATAAAGGGCAGTAAGCAGTAATAAATGAAACGAAGACAATATTTGGTGTGAGACGACCCTTTGCTTAAAAAATAGTCTCAGGCACAATGAGTGCAGTTTTATAAGGAAATGAGCTGTAGGTTTTACTGAGCGTCTTGCAGAACTAGTCACAGTTCTTCTGGACACTTTAACTGTCACACTTGCTTCTTAATTTTGCAGCAAAACCCAGTAGCCTTTATTATTATTATTATTATTATTATTATTATTATTATTATTACTTATCTCATGTAATATACTGCTTTCTTTACTGACATAAAACATGTATTTTCTGTAACATTTCATTTTATGCTGGAAATGTAAAATGTTTTTATTCTGACTCAACAATGTAGAAGTCATAAAATAAAAATCTATAACAAAATTTGTACTTAAAAAACAAAAACAGGGTGCCTAAGACTTTTGCACAGTACTGTAGAACTCAGTTCATGTCAAAGAGACAGGATTTTTGGCAGGCGATCTTCAATGTTATACCTTAAAGTAAAATTACAGCGATATGCAGTCCTATCAGAGAATATGATTTGGTATGAGAAAAGACGCACACAAAGTTACATACAGACATAGCTTAATTATGGGGATTTTCTTGGCCTGTAGAAGAGTCATGGTTGAACCACTTCCAGGTTATATGCATTGATTTGCTGCGTGCCGATTTGTCAAAGAAAAAAACTTCATATACAGGTAAATTAAATTGTACCTATTAGAAATCTAAGTCTTACCTGGCTGGGCATGAAACCAGTGCTCCCCGCCGCAGGCACCCAGGTTAAAGGTGGTCTGATAGTAAGTGACAGGGCCACAGCAGTGGAAAGTGTTATAACAAGCTGCTGTATCGTTGAGGCCCGAACAGGGTGCAGGGAAACCCATCACTGGTACCCCGCTAACCTGAGGGGTAAATCCACTCGCTGAAGGCAGCCTCATGTTACTAAAATCTTCTTTAAAGCTCTGCGATGCTGATGAAAGCTCTGCATGCGTGTGAGGTTCAGTCCTTTCCCCGAGAATGTAATCAATAGTGAAGTTGGAGAACTTCGGTGCATCCATGTTCATGTCTCGGTTATCTTCTAATCAATGAAATCCTCGTTCTGGTAACTCTCAAGTTCTTCTGTTCAGTCTGAAGTAAGACTGATATTTATTCTCTCCACCATCTTAAGTCCAAGATTAAGATTAATAAGTCCATTACTGGTCAATTATC
The DNA here is from genome assembly GCF_027579695.1 of Neoarius graeffei. Classification (NCBI taxonomy): domain Eukaryota; kingdom Metazoa; phylum Chordata; class Actinopteri; order Siluriformes; family Ariidae; genus Neoarius; species Neoarius graeffei. The sequence continues at coordinate 33,917,630 of NC_083585.1, read as the reverse complement.
ACCTCTGTGTTCAGTGGAGGTACAAAGGTTCTTCAAAGGCCTACTACAAAGCAATTATCTTTTGATATGACACTTAAAGGGGCTTGAAATCCTTTGTACTTCTAGGTTTTGATTACTTTGACACTTTTCTGTTCAAAAACTAAAAACACTCAACTACAGTAAGCTTATCACACAGGTCTAATTAAATATTTCAAAATATGAAACGTTAAATAGCCTATAATGTAGGAACAATAATAAGGTGAAGTGTACTTTCGATTGTAATAGTAGTTTACTCGATATATTCTAGTATGATCGCACAACCAAATACTAATGACGGTTATAATCGATTATTTGTAGCCAGTGTATTAAAACCAATGCAGTTACTGTTTCCTATCTGTTCATGGGTGACAAGAATATCGACACACACACACATATATATATATATATATATATATATATATATATATATATATATATATATATATATATATATATATATATATATATAAATTCTGAGTCATTCTAGGAACAAAATAATGAAATCAGCCAAATGAAAGAGCTTTAAAAATTAGAGTTTGTCGTTGTCGATCATTCAAAGCAATTTGAAGTTTTATCAAACTTTCACTTTATTAAGTGTGTGGAACATCAGATAAGTCCGCATTAACCCATGTAGCCTGGTTTCATGACCTCAGACTCTGATGGGCTTTAAAATGATGGCGTCACGTATTGATGTTAGAAGTTCAAAGCCCAAATGCGAAAAAAGAGCAGCGAATTTCTCTGAAGTTTGCGAGATGAAAGTCGACTTGCTGTATAGACGAAAGTCTTGTGATCATCTTGAATAAATGGGGTGTGGACTAGTTCTTTGTTTATCGGTTTTATTCTGTAAAGGGTGATCGTGCAGGTTACAACACACTAATTGTTGCTTATTTCATTAATTGACAGAAATAGGACTCAGTGACTCGAAAGTACAGTCGCGCCCTCAAGTGAAATATAAAGTGTGACAACGTCGCCATCTTTTTGTTTCACATGGAGGTGCAAGTTTTTCAAGGAGTAATAACTCGTTTTTGTTTGTTTGTTTGTTTGTTTGTTTGTTTGTTTGTTTGTTTGTTTGTTTTGTGGGTATTTTTTTGGTTGGTTTTCAAAGTTTTCAGCACGAAATTATATGCATAATTGTACAATACTACAGTATATACAGTAATCCAGTTAGAATACAGTTATACAGTATTATACAAGTAATTTCAACTTATACCATTTAGATATGTTTATATACTGTATCTCTGACTGGCAGTACTGTTATGAACAGAATTTGAAAAGTCTACTCCAATTAAAATACTCAAATTATTGTGATCTGATCCTTTTTTCTCATAAAACATGCCAATAAATTGAGATTAACTTAAAAGTAATAGATGAAAAGTAATGTTGAAAACACAGGTCTTTCCCACAAGGACTTTATTACAGTGCTATATAAATCACTTTAATAACACCCGCCTACATTTTCAACCGAGTTTCAGCTGTTTTTAAAAAGCTATCTGCATAGGTTTAGAAAAGACTTAATGGAAAATATTTGTGATCATGATACAGCTCTTTCAATGGCTATCATTTTGGAGTGTTTTATACTAATTAATTATAAATCTGCAGAACAGATTAAGAGTGCAATATTATCCAATAGATAGAGGTCAAAAAATCAAAGCAACAGCAGCCCAGGCATTAAAAACATCAACATCCATCAAAGCGACACTGGCTAACAATGAAAATAGCACAGTACAGCACCACATGGTGCAGACTAAAAGATCATTTCGCTGAGCACAGCATTGAATTATGAATTGATGTGACCCATTTTCAGTTTTGTGATACACATTTCTGTGAGTAGCAAGCACACACAAGTATGAGCCTCCACTATTGCAGTTAGGATTCAATTCAGGCCAACAGGCAATTAGCAAAGGCATAACATCTTTCAAGCAGAAATGCATGCTTATAGTGAGGGCTCAGCAATGGCTCTGGTCTGAACACGTAACATAGGTTTCACTGAAACAGACATGAATCCAAAAATGGCCAAAAATAAAAAAATTGATTCAACTGTGAAACATCTAAACAGGTTTAACACAAATGTAGAAAAAAATGGGAAAGAGAAGCCTGTTGTTATTTAGTCTTTAGTATTAAAAAAAAGAAATAGATGGATATTTACTGAAATATAAAGGTCCTGTTTAGAATATATTCAGTCCAAGAGTGTTGAGCCATAACAAAAGGCCAAATAATATAATGCAAAGGGAAGTAAAAAAAAAAATACTGAGGAAGGTATACAACAATGTATGCTACCACTGTGCATCATGTGTCACACATTAATGTTTATTAAACTGCAGCTGTTCCTAAAAGAGGATATTACACAGTTGTGCAAAGATATGAGGTTTATCTTCGATTGGTGAATGTATATATCACGAGCGAGTGAAGGAACAAATCAAAATATTTTCAATACGAGAAGATAAACTTCATATCTTCACGCCACCGTGTCATATTCTTCATATTATATGGACACATCCACACACAAAAAAATATGCAAATTAATCAAAAGTATTTTAATTTTGAACTGGTCCGCCATTTTGACAACTCACATCAAATCAGCTGGAAAACACTGGGAATTACATCATCAGCATGAAATACTGAGAATTATTATACATACAGGACACTTTTTCGATGGAATAAAAACATATATTCTATTCCCTTATAGCGGGTTCCATTCATTTCATTTGATAGCATGACAATATTGTTAGCATATCGCTTATCCTACATGTATTACATCACTCTGCCCAATGGAGAATGAGTGTTGAATATGGTTTATGATACTGCGTTGCTGTCAAGACAATACAACATCTCACATTGGAGACATAAAACTTCCACGCGAGCAAGCGACTATGACAATTGTAAACAAACTTGTCTTCACCTTGTTCAGTATCATGCTAGCTGAATGGAATATATCTGATATACCATGGAAAAAAAGCTAGCCAATATTATTTAAATGTCACTCAGGTCCGCATGTATTTCATATGAAAAATGTGAGTTTTTCAATACAAGAAGATAAACTTCATATCTTCAAGCCAACATGTGATTTTATTTTTATTATTTAAACACATTCACAAACAAAAAGTACCCAAATTTATCAAAACAATTAACTGATTTCCTCATGAGTGACATACAGAGATTTATGTCACGGTTTTGGTTTTCCATGTCCCGGATATAGCTCATATGAAAAATATGAGTGGTGTATTTCCCAGTAAAACACTCATGTCCATATCATATAGCACCTTATTTCACCTCAGTACTCATTACAGTTCAATTGGTTAACCTAGATAAAGAAACTGTATTCAAGATCAAATGTTTCCTTGATTTGGAAACATTTACTTTCATAACATTTACCTTGATTTACTTTAGGAATGAGAAACAAGCAAAACTTGTTGTCTCAAGCCATTTTAGGCTGCAGAGTACTGATGATCAATCATCTGTCCTGGCAAACCTTTCATTACTCCTCTCAAAAGGAATCCTGCAAAATACATCAAAAATTATTGGATCTATTTAACATTTGAGTGCAGTATAAACGTGAAAGGTAATTGGTGCGAGGACATGACATCAAAGCCTTTGCGGTTAGGCTAACATGGGGCAGCCATGGCCTGAGGTTGGGCTAAAGTGCTCTTGAGCAAGGCACCTACTGTAACCCCAACTGCTCCCCGGGTGCTGTAGCATAGCTGCCCATTGCTTTGTGTGTGTGTGTGTGTGTGTGTGCGCGCCCCCTCATTGCTCACTTGTGTGTGAATGTGTGTTCACTGCTTCAGATGGGTTAAATGCAGAGGAGGAATTTCACTGTGTGCTTAAGATTGTGCTTGAGTGTACGTGCGACAAAGGCTTCTTCTTCTTCTATGTGATAGGTGCCTTGCAGTACAGAGCACTGCCAGAAGAGAGCGCTCTCATATTAAAATAAAGCCTTAAAGGAGAACCATTACAATGAAAACACTGAATGACTCATTGTAAGAGTGGGACTTTTTGAGTAGGTATACACAGAGTCCTGCTCATGAATTAGCTTATTTACTTACTCGTTGTGGCCACTTTTTGATTAATGTATGCTTTGCTTAAAGATGACGTGTTAAGGCTGATTCTTTAATTAAAGTGTTACCCTTCATTGAGATGTGTTATGGAGACATATTGGGAGCACGTGCCTCCCATTTCATTACTGCGAGCACGCGGATGCTAACGAGGATATTAAGCGCGCGTGAGCTTTATTGCCGTCCATATGCTGATTTAAAGCAAGCCTTTGAATTGTTTATCAGTTGCAAGGCAGCATGAGATTGCACAGCTCGAGATGGATGTAAACGAACAGTACTCAAATAAAATGACTTTCATTCCTAAGCTCCCAGTAATCTCCCAGAGTGCTCCATGGGCGCGTTATCCTTGCAAGAGAGCACAAATTATCCAGAAAGGCACAATTTACGAAATGCATAAAACTGAAGTCAGTTGTGCACACGAAATAAATAAAGAGATGTTTTGTAGCGTCTCTAAAGGTCTATAACCCGAGAATCATTTTGTTGAAGAGAGAGGCTGATATTATTTTTTTTCATGAACAAAACGCGCATCCGTGCACCTGTGTTACAGGTGAAAGGCTCCCAAACACACCAGTCCCCCAACACAAACATTTGTGTATTATCCACCCATATTTAATGCGTGTGTAGGATTTTCATGGTAACTCCATCATCCAGAGCATCTGTCTCTAAACCAGATCAGTAATGTTCACAGGAACAGTGATGCTATAAACATTGACATGTCATTATTAATACAGCGTTTGATTAGCAATCGAACCACACCATTCGTTTTTATGTAATGACATTGTGACAGTAAAGTTTACCTTTGTGTCCATTCTGTAATAAAGCCTGTGACCTCCTGACCTTTACACCTCATTGGACACGTGCTATTGTTTTTCGTGGCTGGGCCATTCTGAGAGCTCATCTTGCCTGTACAATTAAAGTGGGAGTTCAGCAAATAAATCCAGTCCATTGCATAATTATAGTGTGTTTTGTTCATAATGAGCCGAGTGAGTAATCCTTCAGACGGGTGCAGGAAATTATCCCAGAAGGAACCCTAGCCATGCAGGGAATGAGTGAGAGCTTCCACGTCCTGTTCTTCCTGGCTGGGTTAGGAGGCTATCTGTGTGAGTGCTGCATGAGTGAAGGTTGTCTGGCAGATCTCAAAGACGCTGGTGTGTTGGCACACGATCCTCTTCGGTTCTGATCAAAGCCGCTAAATGGTGTCATTCCGTCTTGTCATGTTTGGGGCCAGTGCTTGTCACAGAGTAAGGCATGCCCCTGAGGGTATCTCCTTTGTTCCTCTGTAATCAGCAAAACAAAGCTTTTGGAAGGGTTGCCTGCAGCTCTCCAGGGGGGAAAAAAATAGTTCTTAGGTGGCTTACATTAAAGAAGAATAAGAGCACAGCGACCATGTGTTTTTGTTTGTTTAGACGTAACTGGAAAAGAAGAGCAGTGTTTTTGATAACGTTATTGAATTATAGAGTACAATTATTAGTCATATAAGCAATATTTTGCTTGAATTACATGGAACAAAAATCACTTCATACTTTTTTTATTTAGGCCAATAAAAACAACAGGCTCAGCGGGCAAATTTTGTTTACTGGTTAAATAACGTTATTATGGAAGTCCTACTGACTTAGCTCTGTCTGCACTGGGAATTAAACAACTAGAGATAAAAAAAAAAAAAAAAAAAGGAAAAAAAAGCAAATCACGTGAACCGGGGGCGTGGTTTCAGACTACCTGTGTCAGGTGATATTTCGGCTTAACTGAAACTCTCATGCATTTGCTTCTTCACCTGTGTTTATAAGGTGGTTTGAGTGTTCTGTTTTAAGAAAAATTGGAGTTTATATATTGCGCTGTGTTGTGCGTGTTTAAAGACTAGGATCTGTAATATAGTATTGTTTTGAGGATATTATTTATGTTCGTTATCAAGTCGTATGGAACTTAATTAGGTTCTGCAGGAAGTCGGGAGCATCCACAAGTAAGTGTAGTGTTTACTCTCAACTATCATTCTTATCGATGATATCGGGAAGCTTTAGAGTATGGAGCAGAAACATTAGTTCGATGTTGAGAGACTGCAGTTTACTTAATTGCGTGATTAAATATTTATAGACGACACGAACATCGTCTGTTGTCCCAAAAGTATTTGAAAAAGGTTTTTGTTCTATGTTCGTAAGCCTTCATTAAGCCTGGCATTCTTGTGTGATCTATTCTCTGGCCTTAAATCATTGCTGTTGTTCGGCTAGAGCTTGTTGCTCAACCAGCTCTTGCATTTTCTCGGTTCTTCGTTGTTTTAAGACTATATGTTTATAAATAACAGCCTGCCTGTGGCAAAGTTGGTATGTCATTGTTGGTGTATGTCAAGTCAGCCACTTGGTTGCCTCCTGGGTGTCTGTGAGTCCATTCATTCGTTTTAACCTGTGAAATGTGATGCTGAGACCCATTTTGTGTGATCAATGAAGGGACATAGTGCACTGTACTGCATTAGAACTGGACTTTACCTATACTTTCATGTATATCTTTTTTATATCACCTATTAATACATCAAAAAAATACTATTAAAGTGTCATTAATTGCATGTACTCTTATCCAGTATTCAAGCTTTTCACCTTTTACTGACGTTTCTACTTTGTTCAACATGTAAAGCTCATTGAAATGAGACTTTGGGGGCTTTGATCATTTTCAATAGGGTATAGCTTTCCTCTGTCTAAACAATCTTAATGCACAAAAGAGGCATAGTGGCAAGGCATTTTCATATGTGTCAGTTTATATATATATATATATATATATATATATATATATATATATATATATATATATATATATATATATAGTGTGTGTGTGTGTGTGTATGAGATCATTTTGAACAGAATGTGCTAAAATCATGTAGCTGTATAGTCTGGCTTGTAGTGGGTTAATTTCCTCTTGAGCCACTATCTCAGTTTAAAGGCTAAATACGCTTTGCTGTCCCAAAGTTCAGTTTGTATAGTTTATAGCTCATGCAGGCTCAGGAGGATAGAGCCATTTACCTGCTCTTGCCTAAATCCATCAAATGTCTCTTATCAAGTCTCCAGAAAGCCGTGGTATGTCAGACTATTCCATCCAATTTCCACTTTTGTAATTGGTTTGATTAAATATTTACAGTTGCTTTGGTTCATGCTTCTGAATTAAATCTAGTGAAGGAATTAGAGTGCATATTAGTCTTTTGGTAAAGATTTTCTAATGGGCACCTTAAGCTTAAGAGTTTGTACTCAACATGAAGTTATTGTATGAAATATGAGAACATGGTAATAATGTCCATGTGAAATAATGGAATTCAATGGTAAAATATTTTGCATTTAACCCAGGATTCCATAGACTGCCCTCCTCTTTCAGAGAGACTCCTCCAACTCTCTTCATGAATGTTGTCCTGTACCAGAACTAATTGGCCTTTCAGTTTCATGCTCTTTGGTTCTATTGACATCCAGCAGAGCCCTAATGAGCACCCACTTCATTGTGATTATCGGCCAGTTTCAGGCCTGCTGTATGAAACTCCCAGGGCTCCTGGGCAAAAGAGAACCTGCTCTCAGATTTCACCAAAATAACATTATGGTGGCTGCACACACACCTCCCTTTTAAGAGATGAGTGATGGTGTGTTGATTCACTTCTGCATACAGGCTTTAATGGTAGTGTGATTTGAGCATTTTAGGACTGTTCTTAATGCAAATCAGTTTCATTTAGCTAAATTGATTTGAGAAATGTGTACCCACACACTTGATCTTTAACACATGCATTCTCCCCTCCCCCCAGAGAGAATGCCCTTGCTTCAGGGTATGACGTTGCTACGTCACAGACAGACACACTCTGCACAGAGAAACGTGCTGTCTGTCCTTGAGTGAATCCTTAGCTGTCAGGTGAATGAGGTTCAGTTATTCTCCCTCAGCTTTACACCTGCTATGAGCCTGTTGGCAAAAGAAGCAGAGCTGAAATAACAAACTCTAGTCATTCCACACGTGAAATCAGAGATAAACTAAATTGATTTCTCGGATGATCATAGTCTCTGTGGTCCATATTTTATTTTAGTAATTTGAAAATGACCTGGTGGGAGTCATTTTGCATACAGCTAGACTACAATCTGAATATGTGACTATTCAGTAAATCTCATGTTACAAGCTTCTGTGCAAATGAGGAATGCTTGTGAATGTCTGTAAGCTTGATAAAGAAATATAAAACCAGTGTGTTTGCCATCATGACACTTCATTACACCTGGATTTACAGGTTTGGCTGGACTTGGTTTTGGGTCTGGTTAATGTATAATTCTAGGTTGGTAAAGGTCTGAATTTCTTCTGATCTCCATCCAGTTGCTAATCTCTATATATGCTGCACATATCAGGCAGCCAAGTAATTCCTCAAGCAAATTCCAAGCCATTGTATTAAGACTATGTGAAGATGATAAAAACTCTAAGTAGCTATTTAATCCTATACTTCAGACTTGGGCTGTGCATTTAGACCAGATAAGTGTATAGAGGGTCTGTGTTAACAGTGTAGGACCTACATTTTCTGTAAAGGGACAATGATGTATTTTAAGTAGGTCCCATGAGGCAGGAGCAGTTGAAATGAGTTTGCTCTACTTGTTGCTCTCCCCAATGTATCTTCTCCTGCATAGCTTGGTCTCTATGGGAATCGGGGGGAAGGGGAGATCAGGTGTCCTGGCACCAACCTCATCTCCCTGTCCGGACACTGAGAAAGGCCTGTTTGTTCCTCATTTGGGCTTGTGGCAGTGATGAGACAATGAGTGCAGTCTCTGAGAGGATGGGAAGGGAGGACAGAGGTGTGGGCAAAGAGGGAAGTGGATGGATGTGGAGGAAGAGTAAGCCATGGCTTCCCAACTCTATCACTTCTCCGAGCCTGTCCCCAGAAATGCAGATGGGTCCCCTTTAAGCTGCTTCTGCCCTTCTTCCTAGTGGCACAGAGAGGAGTGTGTGGTACTCTGTCACCACACAAAGGTGTATATGTACACCCATCTCTCATTAAATGCATCTTAAGGTTTACATGGCTTTAAATTGTCCAGTGGTTTTGAATATAGTACATCCATCTTATCTGTTAATCAGTGGGTCTCTGCAATAATAAAAATACTGTAAGTCCTAGCAACATTTAAGAGTGGTTGATGCCAAACTGAGCTGACTTTATGGAACATGGGTTATACAGTAGTGTGGGCAGTTTGTAAGATCACTTTGAACAGAATGTGCTAAAATCATGCAGATGTGCTTGGCTGATGGTCAAAACTACAGGCCACAGATATTGTTGTTCAGCCATTAATAAGGTACATTATGTGGCCAAAAGTGTGTGGGCACCTCTCCCTAATTGAGTTCAGTTGTTTCAGCCACGTCAGTTGCTAACAGGTGTATAAAATCAACCCCATAGCCATGCAATCCTCAAAGACAAACATTGCAGAATGGGTGGTATTGAACTTGGTGGCTTTAAATGTGGCACAGTCATAGTATGCCACCTTTTCCACAAGTCAGTGAAGTTTCTGTCCTGCTACATGTGACCTGGTCAACTGTAAGTGCTATTATTGTGAAATGGATGCATCTCAGAGCAACAGCAGCCACGAAATGGCAGGCCATGCAAACTTGTAGAGTGTGGCTGCTGAAGGCTGAAGTGTATAGCATATTTAAAAAAAAAAAAGCCTATCCACTGTTAGAGTTCCAAGCTACCACTGGAAGCAATATTGGCATATCTAAAGCTTCATGAAACTGGTTTCCATGGCTAAGCAGTTGCACACAAACCCAAGATTACGATGTGTAATGAGCCAATTGGAGTGGTATAAAATGCTCCTGCACTAGACTCGAGCAGTGGAAACATGTTTTCTGGAGTCGTTAACTGTGCTTTACTGTCTGGAATTCTTAAATGTAGAATTGTTAATGGTTCTAATACACAAACTGATCAATAAAATGAAAACCGAAACCTTATCATATATCAAAGGTTGAGATGCTTTGACGCTAATGGTTTGTCAGGCAGTAAAGGATATGCTTAATGGCTCTGAAGTATGAACACCACCGTTAATTAAAACACCCCTATGAATGAGCACTAAGCTTTTAAACTTAAAATTAGGAAGACGCTTTTCTAAATATAAAACAACGACCAATGCAAATTTGTCCTTTGCTTCTGAGCAGTCATATTAAGCTTGTGTGTTAGGAGGTTGTTTCAAAGTCAGAGTAATTGGGTCATTTTTATATGCCATTGAGCAGCAATAGTGATCTTCCCGGTTAGATTTACATTGACTGTGTATGTGCTCTGCACAGAGTGAACTCCTCTTCAAAGTTCGCTTGGTGCCAAACCATAAAAAACCATAAAGTCATGGAGTGATCTGGACTTCACTGATGCACTGAGACCATCATTAGGTTTTTATCTGTCTCTGAGACTGGAGTTATCATTGCTGCCTCACCTTTTGTCCAAGGCTAGATCCCCAGCAGTTTGAGTGTTTATTCATCTCCGGCTCATTCAAATGCAGGCTGTGTTATGGAAAAGTACCCAGATGCACTTGCTTTGCCTAAGCAAAGCCAACCCCTGGACAGTGCCTAAATGAGAGATAAGGTATCCATAATGTTTGCCTATTATATATCCGACAGTGCTTCATTTGTGTTTTGTTAGCTTAACTTCTACCTGTACTAGACCAATTGTCAAAGCATGTGCAGGATGTTTTCCAGGAAAGACAAGTTTTAACCAGTCATCATGTCACTGAATGGTCTGACCTGAGGTATAGGTGTATTCTCTGACTAATTATACTGGATTTGTAGTGGTACATATAAGAAAATGTGGCACCTTTTGTCCTGGATGTTAGACCAGTACAAAAATTTCTGGGGTGGAATTTGTTTAGAAGAATCTCGATTGAAACGCATGGAAATGAAGATTGGTTTGTTTGTTTTTCCCTTCTTGCTGTCGTTATGCATACCTTTTTAGTAAGGTGGGTTCACATTCTTGTTCCACACAGAACTGGTTGGAATAACCTCTGCGGTTCATGTCTTGCCTGCTGCTGAGCTTTGGAGTGACATGTAGACAATGTTCACATTAGCACTCAATTTTTCTCCTTGGCTTGACCAAGACTCTTCATAGGTTGTGAAAGAACAAAACCACAGACTTCGATTTTCAACTCCAGTACCTCAAGACTCGCTCCAATGGCTTAATGGGTTCCCCTGTGGAATGCTTGCTGCATAGCTGTACATTCAAACCCTGACAAATGAGTCATTTCAACAGAGCCAGAAACCTGAGTATACCTGAGGTGCAGTTGACAGAGGTGAAAAGCAAAATTACAGATAAATGATGGCTTTGTTGCTGACTGATGGGTGCTAAAGGCTTGAAGAGACCAAGTTATGATAGAAGACAAGTCTGTTTATAAACCCAGACATAGTCTGTGCTATTATTCCTGCATGGGGTGTGACTGAGAAAGGGGATTAGCCTTGTGTGCAGTCTGAGACACACTAAACTCTCCTGTGTACTGAAAAATAGGCTCTGACTTTAGCCACAGACACTTGAGTGCAGCACTTTTGATTGACAAAGGCCATGGCCCTGTGTGGCCCATCTTGCTCTGTCTAGCGCATTTTGGAGGTATGAAAGCGAGGAAAATCTATGTGGTGCTTTCCCCTTCCAGGGCTGAGGTGGCAGCCTCGTAACTCTTTTGGGTAATGGGTATAAGGCTGATTTATGGGCATTGAAGTTGTATCCCAAAGTCCATAAGTATTTTTCCATCTAAGGTGCCTAAGCTGTTGCATCAGGGTCAGTCATACAAAGTCTAATTTGTTATCTGCTTAGACAATGATTTTGTGGGTAGAAGATTAAAAATTCAAACCAGCTTCAGTGAAAGTATAGTTAAATATCATTGACCTTGATTAACACTTTAACTCTCAGGGTTGTGATTTGATTTTGTGTACAAGTGAGTTCCCCCCCCCCCAACATGTTCTATTAACTTCAACACTTATGCAAAATGGTGAGGAGATGAAAGAGGTTAAAGGGGTTTGCTCACCCTTCCCAGAATCCTCTCACTATATAACGCAGTTGCCGGTTTTAATGCTAGCAATATTCCAAAAACAACCCACTACAATTTGGCAACATTTTAAGATGTAGACCTTAAAGTGTTCTGAGAAATGGAAGATCCTTTATCAAAGTATCTGTGTTTAATTTCTTTCAGCCAATCCATTCCACTTTCCTTCCGTTATTCCATTATAAAGGACCTGAACTGGCCTTGGCTAGAACAAGAGTGCACATTTTGTTCAAAGCTTCCATGTATGGTACACATATGGACAATAAGTCCAAGATGGGTTTCAAAGGGATCACTTGCAGTGAATCTGTGGTGCTTTTGCTGCACAAAGTACTAACGGAGTAGCAGTTACCTGCTTTCAAAACAGTGCTTAGATGTACTATGTAAACAAAAACAATGAACTGGATTCTGGGAAAGCTGAGTCAGCCCCTTTTTATTAGTGCACTTGGCATTAATGCAGCATAGCCCTTGCTGGCCTTTGCCCTAGGTTATATAATGGGCTAAAGAGATCTTCTTGACTAACGTATATAAATTGATTTTCAACCTTGCATAGCTAAACATAGGATGCAATACTGCAAAAGCACCAGGGTAGATGTGCAGGAGAGCTTGATTGTAGCATCTCCTCCCAGCTCCCTTTTAAAGCCTCTAGGCCAGAATACCTGCTTTGACGTCTGGGTAGCCAAAGCCAACATTTTAAATATAGTTCAGTAGGATTTTCTTAGATGGTTTTAGGAGTCTTAATTTAGCTCGCATTTCTTCTAGGGAGCTCAGACCTTAAGACAACCTGGAAGGCCAAACTTGCTTGCATCATTTTGTTGTTCTGTCTACATGGTTAGATGTTGGCCAGTCATGCAAGGATGCTATCAAGCATATATCCCCATAAAGAATGTTGCTTGATATTCATCAACTTTGTGTAGAAACAAGTGCAGATTTAAACACTGATTAATTGTAGACACACTATAAATCGTATTTTTAAGGAATCCATCAGTAGAAATGCACACAGATTGAGACTGATAAGAGAGATGAAGAGAACTTCCTTACTTACTATAAGTTAGTGAGAAGTTGTAGCTTAACATTTTGACAATTAAGACAACTGTATTTAAAGTGGTTGCATAGCTTGGGTATGTGTATGCATTTAAAATATTCCTTAATGTCTAATTATGCTTCCTCCCCCTGACTTGCCCAGATAAAACAAACGGGGAGTGCAGACCACATTTGTTAAGGACATCACAGAACATTTTATATTTTCTCTTCTTGATCTCACATCTTGCTGTTTTCTTGCTAACAGGTGACGCTGGGTGCTGTCAAGGAAAACAGTGCTCAAAGCCACTCCAATTTTGCACATAGAACATGATAAAGGGAACAATGAGATGCACAAGCACACTGGCAGCATGAGTACTCAGAAGGCTTTAGATTGGTACACTGAAGCATTTGACTTGGTTAAAGACCACCCAGGACATGATGGTCTACAGGACTGGTTGTCACTAGCAGACTTGAGCGAAGATAACATGTTCTCCCTTGAAGGCTGTGTACAGTAAGTAACTTGTGTTTAGAAAAATGAGCATACAATGCATTGCTTACATACTGGTATAGTTGACACTGTGTACATTGCTTCAAATATGATGAAAAGTAAGCTGTTGTATTGATCTGTGTGTATCGTTTCTGTCTCCCTGATCGATGTACCTGTGTATTAGATTGGAGAGGAGGTGGATACTCTGGCACAGGTTTATGAAGGAATACTCTCGTTTGGATGATTGGTTACGATTGGCAGAGAAATCAGCTGCTTCCCCAAAGTCCAGCCATGTGCTATACACCACAGCCAAAGAGGAACTGCAGAAGTTTGAGGTGAAGTGGCCACCACAGTGACACCTTTCCAACATTTTTACCTGAGGATACCTGACCACAGAAATAAAAAGCTCCATGTAAATTTTGAGTAAGAGGAACTTGCCATACATTTTGACATGGTCTGCAGTAAAGGTGGATATCCTAACACATGCAAACCTTGCTTAATACTATAAGAGCCTAAAAATCTAGGATCACTTGCAGTAAAAGTAAATGATCCCAAATCATAATAATGGCACGTTTATCAAGCAGTGTTGCATGCAAGAGATCATTGACACCTATCCAATCCCACCTGATTCTCCCCAAAATCAAATGCAAAAATACCCTTATGTGCTGGCTCTGTATGGGTTTTTCATTCATATTGTGTTTATTCATAAACCAACTGGTGTAATTCTGTCCCCAGAGTTTGCGCACCGAGGCTAGGCTGCGCTTGACCCAGCTGGACAGCCTGAGCCAGACAAGCCACATCCTGTTAGGGCTGTTCATGGGCTCAATGAAGACCAGGCTGATAAATATGACCAAAGAATGTGGGCAGCGCTGGGACAAGCTAAGCACCACTTTGGACACTGTGTGCCGTCGGTTGAAGGTACATAGGGTTCCAATACCTCTGCTTAGTCATGAATGTAAAATGATCTATACATGTGTACCTCCTAAATGCCTAATGAGATCCACTATTTAAGAACATGTTCACCCAATTTTAATCTCCTCACACCATCACTTTACTATACATTGATGTTTTATTCTCTGTAACCTCTGAATTCTTTTAGCCTAATCTTAAGTCTGACTGTATCAGATCCACACATGTCCATAATGATAGCCCCCCCCCAGGTGCAATAGATTGATTGATTGATTGATTGATTATGCTATATAAAATATGTGGACAGTCGGAGTCCTACATTACTGTCCATGTGCCTGTGTTTCCTATAGCACTTTGTGTTCCAGTGGGAGGACTTTGAGAGGCAGCAAGAGGAAATGGCCATCTGGCTGGCTGACATGGATCTGAAGCTGACGGAGGTGGAGCATTTTTCTGAAATGAACACCTGTGCCAAAATGCGACAACTTCAGGTACACACAATTTTTACCAAAGTTACATAAGGGCTGTTTCACAATCACAGTTGTCTTTTTGAATAACACTGTGTGTGTGTGTAACGCGCACACTTTACAGGGACGTACCAGCCGTACCTACAGTACTAATGTCTCTTACAAACTTAAGTGCCAAATGCAGGCTCTGTTTTGACCTTGTGGTCATTTAATTTAATTCTACTTGGATTTTACTGGTTAAATTCAGAATTGCAGTTTTAGCACTAACTACGTTTTACTTTGGGACATGTATTTTCATTCACAATAGAAAGATATTTAAGTGGAAGTTCCCATTTAGTTATTTATTTAACTATGCTTCTGACTGGATCCTTTGTCTCTCAAAAAATGTCCTCTCTGGAAAGCTCACTGTATGATGAGGTTTTAAATGATTATTTTAAGAAAATATTTGTCTCTTTTGAAGCAGAATTGTCTGTTGCACAGTTTTAAAAAATAACTAAATTAAACAGGACTTGAAATGGTGTCCATCAAAATGTCCCCTCCAGAAAACCGCAAGGATTCACCACTTCAGTTATTAGTTACAAACATTGCTGCACAGTATTTGAACATTTATCCTTAAAATCACATATATTTTCAGCAGTTTTTCACTTTGCATACCTTACACTTGTAGATTATAAGAAAATGGGTCAATTTTAGAAATGCACTATATGCTGTCTTCTCACCACAAGTAACGTCCAGTATATGGCCTATAGCTTTGAAATTCTGCAGTTAATTTCCATATCAAAAGGTAATTTTTGGTAGCAGAGAAACAAATGAGGGTGGGTTGTTTTTTAAACTACTATGGACCTGAATACCCGGATTGTGAAACAGCCCATAGAAACAAGCACAGGTTTAAGTACACTGACATTTGAGGGAATCTGTCTGATTCATGAAACAACAAAAATCAGTGGTGATCTGGGCGCAATTGATGAATAAACTTCAGCTGCATGGAACGAAGCTCTCACCCATAAGTCCCTTATTTGCATGCAATATGCATACAACACATCCCAATTTACCATCATGTACAGTACCAATCAAAAGTTTGGAGATTCCTACTCATTCATGGTTGTCTGTGGGTCTCCCCTCGCATCTGGACTATTTTCTAGATTGTAGAGCAATACTGAAGACATCAAAACAATGAAGGAATGTATGTAGGAAACGTTTTATTTTAAAGTTTCATATTTTAGATTCTTCAGAGTATCCACCATTTACCTTGACCCTTTGCACACTATTGACATTATCTTAACCAGCTTCATGAGGTAGTAACCTGGAATGCTTTTCAGTTAACAGGTGTGTCTTGTCAAAAGTTAATTAGTGCAATTTCTTGCCTCCTTAATGTGTTTAGAGGTCATCCATCCATTATCTGTAACCACTTTATCCTGTGCAGTGTCGCAGACAAGCTGGAGCTTATCCCAGCTGACTGGGCGAGCGGTGGGATACACCCTGGACAAGTCGCCAGGTCATTGCAGGGCTGACACATATGGCCCTTTTCCACTACCCTCTTTCAGCTCACTTCAGCTCACTTCAGCCCGACATGGCTCGCATTTCGACTACCTTGGAGCAGCACGACTCGGCTCGCTTCAGCCCTGCTTAGCATCCAAAACTCGCACGGTTTTGGAGTTGGGCTGAAGCGAGCCGAGCCGAGTGGGGCTAAGGGCGTGAGCAGACACTCCCCTGTGCACTGATTGGTGAGGAGGAGTGTCCTCACATGCCCCGCGAGCACGCTGGGATCTGTAAACACCGTAAACCTGGAAGAAGAAGAATTACGAGAATTTCTGAAGCCTTATGCGCCTCGCCTCATCTATACGCTCTTGCCAGTATCTGCTGGTGTTGTCGGTGACAACAAGCCACAGCACCAAGACCAGCAACACTAACGACTCCATGTTTATTGTTTACTATCCGGGTCGTGAGACTACCGCTTAAAGGATATGGGACGTGGATTTTTACCTGGGCATAATTATGTATAAAGGACATAAGAAATGCCATCTAAATCACTGCAGGGCGTCAAAAATGTGAAAATCGCCACATTTATTCAAGTTTTTTTTATACATCAGTATAAAACAAGGATTCGTTAATTAGCTAGGTGGTCACGTGACCCGTGACGTCACAAAAACTTTCCAAGGAGCCAGCGCTTGGGAATCTAATGTAAACAGGTTACCGAAATGGACACCATCGACAGTGACATTCCCGATGTTTCACAGAGATGTGAAGTTGGACCCTATCAATTCGAACCAATAGCTGGAAATTCACATGAACATAGATCATGTCTTTACTCTGACAGGTCAGATGATTCTGAGAGTGAGAGTTCATTCAATCCCCATGAAACTGAAAGCGGTCGGCTCGATAACACTTCCTGGTAAGTTAAAAACAATTCTGCTCAAAGGCTAATAATCTGTTGAAAGAAGTATTATTTTTGTATCATACATTGAAAGTTCATCATAGATCTAGCTAAAGTCCATTTGCAAGCTAGTTGTTTTTTTTTTTTTTTTTTTTTGGCTGATATTTTTCGAGATTGAGATACAATGCTTCCAGAGTCTGAGATGAAAACATTCAAAATGGCAAAATGAGTCAGAATTATGATGATAAATAATTGATACACCCAAAATTATTATACTAATCCTTACCTCGGCTTTCAGTCACTTAGCGCAGAGGTCTTCAACAGGGGGGGGTTGCGAAATCGCACCGGATCACTCATATCAACAAAAATATTCCTGCCCTGTCCCCTGGCCTCCGTGCAGGGATGCAAACAGCGCACCTTTCGGCGGATGCCGCCTTTTTCACGGCTGAATCGTGCAGATCCGATTTAAAAAAAAAAAAAAAAAAGCGATATACTTCATGTTTCATGAATTAATAAGGATGAGAAAAAAACAGTTTAAATCGGGAAGCTGCGCACATTTGTGCAGCCTGGCACAAATGTGCGCAGCTTCCCGATTTAAACTACTTTTTTTTTTTTTTCTCATCCTTATACTTCCTGTTTCATGAATTAATATCGCTCAGTACCTGAGTATTAATGTTGAAAGAATCCTCAGTGAAATGGTCCGAACACAGTTTGTGGGAAACAGTAGGTGCAAGGTTTTTTTCAACAGATGTTCTGTAAAGTTATCCTACCTCTTGGATTTGTCCTACGAAGCCTACTGCGCATGCGCGAAGCCTACTGCGCATGCGCGAAGCCTACTGCGCATGCGCGAAGCCTACTGCGCATGCGCGAAGCCTACTGCGCATGCGCGAAGCCTACTGCGCATGCGCGAAGCCTACTGCGCATGCGCAGGTGAGCCCACACTTTCCTCAGCTTCGGGTCCTTGGGGAATGCAAAAAAACTTACTCCAGGGCATTTCCCACTGGAATTATTGCAACCATAAGCAGCACAATACACCATGATGTCCAATGTATGATGTCCAATGTACTTTAAAAACTATAAAAACAATTTTCTTGTCATCCACTTCTCCATTCATCTACCCACTTGTGCTGTGCCCGAAAGTTTTTGTGACATATCACGTGACGGCGGCTCTTCCAGTTGCAAAAAATGCATATCGGAAGTCGAGCAGAAATGCCATATAATAATCACGAATATAACGATTTTGCTGAATTTAATAGATGATTTTGTTTGTTGATGCAATTAATTCATATTTTTAATGGAAAGAAACTGATATAGCGTGCTTTTTATGTTTCATGTCCCATATCCTTTAAAAGATCACTGTCACTGTTTGCGCCGCCTAACGACATCACGTGACGTCCACCCACTTTCGCTAACTCCACCCAATGTGTCCACCCACTTCCAGCCAGCACGGTTCAGTGCGGTTGTAGTCGAAATGCAACTCCAACAGCCCCACTCAGCTCGACTTAGCCCAACTCAGCCGCGTTGGTAGTGGAAAAGTGGCAATAGACAACCATTCACACCTATGATCAATTTAGAGCCACCAATTGACCTAACCTGCATGTCTTTGGAGTGGGGGGGAACTGGAGCACCCGGAGGAAACCCACACAGACACGGGGAGAATATGCAAACTCCACACAGAAAGGCCCTCGTGAGCCACTGGGCTTGGACCCAGAGCCTTCTTGCTGTGAGGCGACAGTGCTAACCATTACACTGCCGTGTTTTGAGATAATCAAACAGTAACAATTATTCACTGAAGGCAAGGTAAATATGGGTGAATAACCAGGACAAAGTTGGTTATTATTCACTGAGCCTGAGGCAGAGAATTGTTTTCGTATAAATGCACAGGTGATTTTTAAATAGGATTTTTTTTTTTTTAATAAAATCCTTTATTTCAAAAGTGATCTGCAAATGTAATAAAGGCACAGCACAGACTTGTCACTTGTCTATGCAAGGCACATAAAATACTTTGTTTTGAAGTAATTAAAATAAATCTCAATTTCCCCTTTGAATAGTTTTAGACCAAACATCATAGCATCCTTTGTGCTTTTAGGAACAGCATTTTCTTTCATTGTGTATAATTCTTCCTCACTTATGGTGACAAAGCGATTGGTAGCCATTTTGCTGAGTCACTCAAGGTGATAGGTCAAGAAATTTGGACCATTTTCTCAGTAATCCATGCATGCAATTTATCACCTGCATTTTTATACAAAATAGTCATATTCAGCAACTGTAGTACCAGTAATCCATATTGTCAAGAAAACTGCTCAGCTAAGTAAAGAGAAAGGAGTCCATTGTTTACTAAAAGACAGGTTTTTGGTTTTAATTAATAAAATAAACATTTCACTTACAAGGTGTCCAAACACTTGACTGGTGCTGTACAACTAATTTATATTAAACGTGTCCTAATTTATGCACACGTGATTGACAACAAAAGGAAAGCAATCAGCAAGCTACAGCTAGCTTTTGAGGAAAAAGGGGGAAATGCAGCATTTCAGTGAAACTGGGGTAGAGCTGCTTGTATGTCAGGTTGCTGAAAGTGCAGATATATAAAAAAAAAAATCTCTCTCAATCAGCTGGATAGTACAGTGGTAATGCTCACTGACTACGACGCAGGAGATCGGGGTTTGAATCCTGGTCGGGGCAAAACATCATCCAGTCATACCGGCTCAGACATCGCCCGGGTCAACAAGGTCTGCGTCAGTTGCTAGGGAACCAGGGCAAACTGATGAGAAATGGGCTACTGGAACAAGACATCGATGGATGAGGACAGAAAATACGGATTTGCTGGAATGCTACTATACAAGCAATCCCAGAGAGAGGGGATACATGCAGCGAATGTGGGACCATTGGATACTTCGAAACCCACAATCAAGGCTAACAAAGGCTATTAGCCCAGTGTTCCAACATCTGTAATCGAAATCTACTATCACAACTAGAGATTAATGAAATACAACAACGATGCTACGGCAAGGGGGAGCCAGGAAGACAGGTCAGGGGGGAGATGTCATCATTGGGTACCAAGCCCCAACACCTAAAAGCCTGCTGACCTGAGAAGGAAGATCGTGACCCAACTGGAAACCTGGAGCCCCCGACAAATACCGAAGCTTCAGAAGATCTACTAGTAGATGTGAATGCTGCTCTGAAGACAATCTCCACAAGAACTATCACTGAGACCAACAAGCTGATACAGCAACAGTAATCATGGAGATGCTTGGACACAAGGTGGGCTCAGGACATAACAAACAGTATCCACCATGGAAGAGACGATTAGAGGCCAAGATAAAGGCAGCACGGAGAGAAGTTAGCCAGCTAGCTGAACTACAGAAAGGGAACATGGTGAATAAAGGGGCACCCAGGAAGTACAACTCACTCTCCATACCAGAAACTGCCAAACAGCGACTAACAGCTCTGGCCACCCGGTTGAAGAGATACACCAAGGAGGGAGAGGCCAGGAGAATAAACAAGCTGTTCTCCACTGAACCAGCCAAGGTGTACTCTCAGTGGCAGGGGAACAACAACCGGTCAGACCCACCAAGAGCTGAGGTGGAAAAATACTGGAAAGACATATGGGAAAGAAAGGCATCACACAACACCGATGCCCAATGGTTAGTGGACCTAAGAGCTGACCACAGCAACCTCCCAGAACAAGAACCAGTAACCATCTCAATGGCAGACGTCCAAGAAAGAGTGTCAAAGATGAAGAGCTGGACAGCACCAGGCCCCGATATGATCCAGCAGCACAGATGAACCAGCTGCTGAGGGATGGAACCCACCCAGAATGGCTGACCCAAGGCAGGACAGTCCTAATCATGAAGGACCCCCAGAAGGGACCCATCCCATCCAACTACCAGCCAATTACCTGTCTCTGCACAACATGGAAGGCCCTGTCAGGCATCATTGTGGCAAAAATGAGTAAGCATGTGGCTCAATACATGAGCGAGGCACAGAAAGGAATTGGCAGTAACACCAGAGGAGCCAAGCACCAGCTACTGGTCGATAGAACAGTCGCCCGAGACTGTAAGAAGAGACAGACCAACCTGTGCACTGCCTGGATTGACTACAAGAAAGCCTACGACTCAATGCCACACACATGGATACTGGAATGTCTGGAACTGTATAAGATCAACAGGAACCTAAGGACCTTCATCCAGAACTCAATGGAAATGTGGAAGACAACCCTAGAGGCTAACTCAAAACCCACTGCCCAAGTCAACATCAAGTGCGGCATATACCAAGGAGATGCGCTATCACCACTGCTGTTCTGCATAGGCCTGAACCCCCTCAGTCAGATCATCATGAAGAGCGGCTACGGGTACCGATTCCGTAGTGGGGCAACAATCAGCCACCTGCTCTACATGGATGACATCAAGCTGTATGCCAGGAACGAGCGAGAAATAGACTCGCTGATCCACACCACCCGGATCTACAGCGATGACATAGGGATGTCATTCTGATTGGACAAGTGTGGCCGGATGGTCTCAAAGAGAGGCAAGATGATCCAGACTGAGGGGATTGACCTACCAGAGGGCAACATAGGTGATATCCAAGACAGCTACAAGTACCTTGGCATCCCACAGGCTAATGGAAACCATGAAGAGGCCACAAGGAAGTCAACCACAGCCAAATACCTCCAGAGAGTAAGGCAGGTCCTGAAAAGTCAGCTGAATGGTAAGAACAAGGTCTGAGCCATCAACATGTATGCACTACCAGTCATCAGATACCCCGCTGGTATCATAAACTGGCCAAAGGAAGAGATAGAAGCCACAGATATCAAAACTAGAAAGCTCCTCACCATGCATGGAGGGTTCCACCCCAGTCCAGCACCCTGAGACTATACACTAAGCGGAAAGAGGGAGGCCGAGGGCTAGTGAGCGTCAAGACCACGGTCCAGGATGAAACCTCGAAAATCCGAGAATACATCAGAAAGATGGCCCCAAAGGATGAACTGCTAAGTGAATGTCTCAGGCAGCAGAACCCTGATGAGAGTGCAGAGGAGGAGGAGGAACAGACAACCTGGAGAGACAAACCCCTACATGGCATGTACCACCGTCAGATAGAGGAAGTGGCTGATATCAAGAAATCCTACCAGTGGCTGGATAATGCAGGACTGACAGACAGCACAGAGGCACTAATCATGGCAGCACAAGAACAGGCCATAAGCACAAGAGCCATAGAGGCCAGGATCTACCAGAGTAGATCAGATCCAAGATGCAGACTGTGCAAAGAAGCCCCTGAAACAGTCCAGCACATAGTAGCAGGGTGTAAGATGCTAGCTGGATCAGCGTACATGGAGAGGCACAACCAAGTGGCTGGGATAGTATACAGGAACATCTGCAACCAGTATGGAATAGAAGTACCCAAGTCCCAATGGGCCATACCACAGAAGGTGGCTGAGAACAACAGGGCCAAGGTTCTGTGGGACTTCAGCTTCCAGACTGACAAACGGATCCTGGCTAACCATCCGGACATAGTGGTGGACAAAGAGCAGAAGAGCATGGTGGTGATAGATGTGGCGATCCCAGCTGACGCCAACATCAAGAAGAAGGAACATGAGAAACTTGAGAAGTATCAAGGGTTGAAAGAGCAGCTGGATCGGATGTGGAAGGTCAAGGGTTGCGTGGTCCCCGTGGTAGTGGGGGCACTTGGGGCAGTAACCCCCAAACTGGGAGAGTGGCTCCAGCAAATCCCAGGAACAACATCTGAAGCCTCAGTCCAGAAGAGTGCAGTACTAGGAACATCGAAGATACTGCGCAGAACCCTCAAACTCCCAGGCCTCTGGTAGAGGACCCAAGCTTGAGGATAACATGGATACCACCCCACCCCCCACCGGGGGTGAGAAGGATGGAGATGTATATATATATTTTTTTTTGGTCATAAATGGGGAGCTTAAAATGAAAATTGACAAGACAAAATTAATTTTTAAAAGTTTCGGTATTGGGAAGATTGGTGCAAGTGGTTGGTCTTTTATGAGCCTTTCTGTATGAAATATACAGAGGCTATTTATCAAGAATTTCATTTATCAAGCTGGATACATTTGGACATGTGTATGAGCATTTTATATGAAAATTTGGGATTCATGAAAGTATTGCAAGTGCTGAAGTGTTCATATCCTGCTCGTGCTTCTGTAGTAAGTGTGTAACTCTTGACTTGGTCAACTTTATACAGTGGTGCTTGAAAGTTTGTGAGCCCTTTAGAATTTTCTATATTTCTGCATAAATATGACCTAAAACATCAGATTTTCACACAAGTCCTAAAAGTAGATAGAGAACCCAGTTAAACAAATGAGACAAAATATTATAATTGGTCATTTTATTTATTGAGAAATTATCCAATATTACATATCTGTGAGTGGCAAAAGTATGTGAGCCTTTGCTTTCAGTATCTGGTGTGAGCCCCTTGTGTAGCAATAACTGCAACTAAACATTTCCGGTAACTGTTTGATCAGTCCTGCATGCCAGCTTGGAGGAATTTTAGCCCATTCCTCCATACAGAACAGCTTCAACTCTGGGATGTTGGTGGGTTTCCTCACATGAACTGCTTGCTTCAGGTCCTTCCACAACATTTCAATTGGATTAAGGTCAGGACTTTGACTTGGCCATTCCAAAACATTATTAACCATTCTTTGGCAGAATGACTTGTGTGCTCAGGGTTGTTGTCTTGCTGCATGACCCACCTTCTCTTGAGATTCAGCTCATGGACAGATGTCCTGACAATTTTCCTTTAGAATTTGCTGGTATAATTCAGAATTCATTGTTCCATCAATGATGGCAAGCTGTCCTGGCCCCGATGCAGCAAAACAGGCCCAAATATACTACCACTACCATATTTCACAGATGGGATAAGGTTCTTGTGCTGGAATGCAGTGCTTTCCTTTCTCCAAACATAACGCTTTTCATTTAAACCAAAAAGTTCTATTTTGGTCTCCTCTGTCCACAAAACATATTTTTCCAGTAGCCTTCTGGCTTGTCCACGTGATCTTTAGCAAACTGCAGACGAGCAGCAATGTTCTTTTTGGAGAGCAGTTGCTTTCTCCTTGCAACCCTGCCATGCACACCATTGCTGTTCAGTGTTCTCCTGATGGTGGACTCATGAACATTTAACATCAGCCAATGTGAGAGGCCTTCAGTTGCTTAGAAGTTACCCTGGGCACCTTTGTGACCTCACTATTACACGCCTTGCTCTTGGAGTGATCTTTGTTGGTCGCCCACTCCTGGGGAGGTAACGATGGTCTTGAATTTCTTCTATTTGTACACAATCTGACTGACTGTGGATCAGCGGAGTCCAAACTCTTTAGAGATGGTTTTGTAACCTTTTCCAGCCTGATGAGCATAATCAACGCTTTTTCTGAGGTCCTCCGAAACCTTTGTTCGTGCCATGATACACTTCCACAAATGTGTTGTGAAGATCAGACTTTGATGGATCCCTGGTCTTTAAATAAAACGGGTGCCCAATCCACCTGATTTTAATCAGTGGGATGACAAACACCTGACTGTAATTTCACCTTCAAATTAACTGCTAATCCTAGAGGTTTGCGTACTTTTGCCACTTACAGATGTAATATTGGATCATTTTCCTCAATAAATAAATGACAAGTATAATACTACTTTTTGCCTCATATGTTTAACTGGATTCCTTTTATCTACTTGTATGAAATCTGTTTTTAGGTTATATTTATGCAGAAATACAGAAAATTAAAGGGTTCACAAATTTTCAAGCACCACTGTAATTTCCAAAGATTACTACTTTTTATATATATATATATATATATATATATATATATATACTGTAGAACTTAAACTGCCTTTTTTTTTTTTCTCTCTTTTATAAATGCATTTAGCAGAGGTCCTTTTCCAGAACAGCTTGTAGAAGTGCTTTGCAATCTCTATCAAAAACACTTCCGTATGATGGTTCACTTGATCAGCTGCAAAGAGGACCATTCTAGACTATATAAGATCGTGTTATTTCTGTACATTCTGATCAAACCTATGTATTGAGACTAGATTATCTATATTTTAATATGATGTGTGCCCGGTCATTCATGTTTGCTGTTTTTCTTAGCCTATTTGAACCTATTACAATACCTGTTATAAATATTGACACTGATATTGATTTTTACTTATTTAACAATGCACACATTTTTCAGGTTAAAATGTTGTGCTCAAATTTACATGCGTGTGCACACCAGCCAAACACAAATTTAATCTTGGATATAACAAAGATGAAATTGAGGAACAAGGAAACTGGCAGTGGAATTTTTCAGATCAAAGATTTGACCTTTTGATTTCAGCTTTGATGAATAAGGGCTAATGCGTCTGACTTCACACCACTATATGAACATTTTCATGTCCCTGCCCATGTTTTGTGTTTATTAGGGCTTCCAGGAGGCAGTGGCTGAAAGTGCAGGTCGGCTCAATGCGCTCCTCCAGCAAGGGGAAAAACTGATCCAGAGAAGTGAGCCAGCTGATGCCCAGGTCATTGAGGGCCAACTACAGGAGCTGTTGCTATACTGTGCTCGTGTCTTCCAGGGCCTAGGTCGTCTTCACACACGCCTTCTTAGCATGAGGCTGGTGAGCATTACCACACTGTCGCAGTTGCACATGCTTAAAAAATTTTTGGTTTAAGAGTCAAATTAAAATTTTAAATATTGGTTGATGGCTTATATCTTCACCAGTTGGACTTTGATGCAAACTCTAAACTTCTGTTTATAACTTGAACATTCCTAATTCCACAGGCCATTTTATACTATTGCACTTTAATATTTTTGCTGCTGCATAACTTAATAAATATGAAGTGCATTAAATTTCTGTGCTGAGCCAAATTGCAATGAAATTTTGTTTGGCGTACACTTGTTGCATATTGAATGACAGGTAGTCTAAAGTCGTTTTTGGGACTTTTAAGATACTAGAGATTTTGTTAGGCTTTTGTTTATATAGTACAGGTAATTAATCTATATAAAATGTATAGGTTCTAGGAAAATTTGAATGGGTTTCCAATTTGTAATTGTGCTCCAAGTTGTCCTGTAATTTTTCTAAAGAAGTAATACACTACAATTGTATCATAATAAAGATTCATAATGTCATGTCTTAACACACTTGGGGTAAAAGTTCATGAATGCACCCCAGAACAGTTCAAATAGCTGCCTTGTAGCCAAGCATGCCTTATACAATGCATGTACTGTCCGTGTGAAGTAAGTTTTCTGTGTAGGGCATTGTCTCTCTAGGCTGAGGCAGATCATACTAAAAATGCACTGGACTGATGCTCACTTTACAGCTGGCATGTAAAGGTTATGATGTCACACACCGGACATCTAGTAATGAATTGGCAGTGTGTTTTTCCCACAGCTTTTGCGTGAGATTGTCTACTAAATACTGGAGCAGTGTTTGGAGAGGTGGTTATTTGAATACTTGAATGAAATCCTGAATCATAGCTTTTGTTTTAAAATCTAACTTTGGAAGAAAAAGACATGTCAGCGTGATGGAAAAGGGGTTTTAACTTCTGAATAAAGTAATCAGTCTTTTGGTTAAATTATTCGACCTCAGTGTTCTCTCTCAGCTTGTAATGTGGGCTGTCAGGTCCCTTCAACTCTTGTTCTTTAAAGGTCTTAATATGGTAAGATTTCTTAAAAGAAAAAGTGCCTAAATATTATTATAACAAAGAACAAAATTGAGTGTTGCAATTCTGTATATATTGTACTATATTGTTAGTGAGGAGGGAATAATTTCAGTCTCTTTTGAATGTAGTGCTTGTTCATAATACTTATGGCAAGCCCTATGTTTCCTAAGTAGAATCTCTAAAATGGTGAATCATAAGTATTGTTGAGGCAGGAAGTGTGGGTGTTGCGTGTCTCTCTCCTTTTGTAGGTGTTTGAGGAGGACTGGGTTCTGTGTCCAGACTCTGGCTGTCCCTCTGAGACGTTGTTGGAAGAGGAAAGTATTAAAGACCACAGCTTTGCACCACCAGTTCAGGGTAATCCTTCTCAGCTTTGTCCAGAGCAGCTGGGCCTGGAGTGGGATCCTTCAGTGGACATTGGAGGCTCCATCTCCCATGATGCAGATTCTTCCTACCTCAGTGCTGGTGCAGGTGGACATTGGGCTTTACAATACCTAAAAATTGCAGTTAACATTGCTCAGTCATTCTGATTATGTTGTGTTGTACCATAATCTCTCAATCTATTTTTATTCATGTTTTGTAGGCCCATATAGGATTTATTATTTTATATAGATTGAAGAGGCATATCTTGGAAGTATTGGACAGTTAAAGATCTATCTATTGATCTTTCTTTCCTAGGGGTTTACAGCACAGAGGAACTCCTTACCAAGGATCCTTTGAGGAAGAGGGCTAACCTGAGATCCGCAGTGTCATGTCCAGCTGCTAGTGTGAAATGTATACAACAGATGGTGAGCCTGCTGTTTGATGTGACAGTTTTACTTGCGTTGTGTAGAGCCAAACCACAGTTTGTCCGCGATGTTAAACAATGTCAGTATGCAACGCGATTACATGATGCATGTCTGAATGTTTTCCAGGAAGCTACAAATACAATTAGATTTCGAAATTAAGAGGATGCATGCTTTGAATTTTCATTTTGAAAAGAAAACGTTTGCAGGCATGTCTGCACGTGTGGTTTTTATCTCTGTTTCTTGTGTGTCCAGCATGCATCATGTGTTTTATGGCTTTGTTCAGTCAGAATGAGGGCTTGTATGTTCCTGACCACAGCTTCCCCTTGCATGTTTTCCTTGACGTTTTCAGTCACTTGTACGTGTTTTTTAATCTGATGGAGTGTAGCAGAAGGTTGTTGAACTGAACACTTTTTTTTACATTTTTGTGACCTTGAATATGATTTCTTGACTGTCATTAGATGTTTGACTGTATTCAGTGATGGTGTAAGCATCAGTTAAATTTACAAATCTCATTTTGTCTGTTCACTAGCTGTAGTACTTGCATTCAGGGCTCTTTAGTTTTACAGAAAATGAAAATCCCTTATCCTTCTACTTCCTTAGCAATAGTCATGTTACAAACAACACATTTTTGCCAGAAATGTTAAATGAGACTGAACGCTTCCTGTTTTCTCTCAGGTTCCTGAATGTAGCTTGGATGATATGGCTCCACCCCAAACACCTGTGCCAGGTAAAACAATGCGCTCAGATTGGTTTCACATGATCAGTTATGTTTGTGCTGCTCTCATTGTGGACTTGATCTAAAGTGGTTCATTGTAGTTCTCAAAGATCCTGCTGCATCTGACTGCTGTATTCAGTTCATCCAACCTGCACATTTTAGATCACTGTAACATTTTTAGGATTTAAATCATGAACAGGATATATGTCTAGAACTTCGTTACTTACAGAACATATCCCAGGCCACCCTATACAAAGCCTTCCCCATTATGTAACATTTGTTTGTCTTGGCAGACATTGATAGGCCACCGTGTGCTTCATTTTGGAAGACTTCCACTCCAGACTCTCACACCCCTGAGCCAATCACCTTTAAATCTGACCGTGTCAATGCCTGGCTGGTTCAGACACCCCGACTCTGCTCTAGAGCTGTCCAGACAGAGCATGTACCACAGGTATTGTCCATAGGTTTGACTAAAATCTTCAACAGCCTGTGTGTGGGGTTGTGTGGGTTTTTTTTTTTTTTTTTTTTTTTTGGACATGACCCTGCAATAAAGTAAGCTTGATTTATCACTGAAATGTTTATCATACTGCAGTAGTCCTAGCCCATAGCCTTTATACTCTGTATAACATGCTACCCGATTTTGTTATCTTTATGTAGGTTTTATTGTTCTCCCAGTCATATACAGGGGATGATAAATGTCTCTGTAGGCCCAGGACACAACATTCATCAGAATACAAAAGCCTACTAGAGCATAGGATGCATACAATAAACTGTGTAACACCATACAAGTTTACAGAACCATGGATACACAACCTAAACTGTACACACAAACTAAACATAAGGGCATTGAGCCTAATTTATAGGGTGTTATATTAAGTGGCAAAATGTGAGAATTTTCATGTTGGGCAATATCAGGAGTTTGTATCCTTTATTACAAGCACTTGTAGTTATAACTATAAGCCAGGCTGTAGCTTTGCTTCTTCAGAGTCTTAATTGTTTTAAGAAATTAATTAGATTAATCATTACTTTAAACAGGAACATGCCTTGCAAAATAATATTTAAAATAAAAATAAGCAGTGAATTTTCCCATACTGCTTCTACTGTAGTTTCAGTTGACTTGGTCTGATTTTTGGGAGCTAATTTACAAATACAAAGGCACAAGAGATGTGGCTACCTTACTCATTCATCTCATTATCTCTAGCCACTTTATCCTGTTCTACAGGGTTGCAGGTAAGCTGGAGCCTCTCCCAGGTGACTACGGGCGAAAGGCGGGGTACACCCTGGACAAATCGCCAGGTCATCACAGGGCTGACACATACACAGACAACCATTCACACCTACGGTCAATTTAGAGTCACCAGTTAACCTAACCTGCATGTCTTTGGACTGTGGGGGAAACCGGAACACACGGACATGGGGAGAACATGCAAACTCCGCACAGAAAGGCCCTAGCCGGCCATGGGGCTCGAACCCGGACCTTCTTGCTGCGAGGCAACAGTGCTAACCACTACACCACCTGGCTACCTTACTAGCAGTGAAAAATGGAACTTGTACCATGATACTAGAGCGGCACTCTTTTTGCCAGTTTCATTTCTTTTAGGTGGGGTTTACATTAGACCGTATCAGCGGATCATCAGCTTAATGTTTTAAAACGATTAGCGTGCACACAGCAACACCAATACACAATTCGCGTGCACACAGCAACACCAATACATGGATACGCTCGGCTCCGCAGGCATCCTGCGCTCCAAATCACTCCGCCCTGAACAGCGAGTGCCCTCTGGAGGGTGCGCACTCCGGCCCTGTGCAGCTCACAGAGCGTGCGAGTATAGCGCACGAGCAGTGATTCGGGACTGAGCCGCTGTGTGTGTGATCCCAGTGCATATCACTTACCACTTGCAAGTGGAAGGATGGCAAGCCTAAAGACAATCATAACTACACAATGGGCAGTATTTGCATCAGTATTTGCAGTATTTTCATACTTTTATACTCTTTAATGAAAGGTGATACAAGGCAGAAGTCCGCGCCGTTTTTCAGCGGTTGCGTCACATGACCAACACCAGTGAATCAGGAAGGTGGATGTCAGTGACGTTGTCCAATGACGACGCCAGCTAGAGCTCAGCACAGTGTATCCGCGTATTCTCAATGTTTACACAGCACCGGATCAGACACGATCTGGATTGAATACGTGGACCCTGGCGGATTCCCGTTTCCCAGCGTTTTAATGTAAACGGACAGTGCACCCGCGAAGAAAACGAGACAGATACGGTCTAATGTAAACTTGGCCTTAGTTGCAATCTACTATTGCTTTAAAGGTAAAGCCTCATACTTGAACTTTGCCTACCACCAGAGTCATGATGGGGCAAAAATCTGAAGTGTCAATCAGGTGGTCCCATTAGTAATGACCTGTGTTTTAAAAAGGTCCTTTTGAAGTAATTGTTTCTGGACACTTGAGTTCAGAATGACTTCACCCTGGGCTGTTTCCCCTTTGGAGGCCCCTGCATGGGCTTTATCACTTCAGAACAGTCTGCACAGATGGTGTCTGTGCTTCCTTTCACAGTGCTGCAGAACCTGCAGTCTCTGTAAATGCAGATGGAGATTTCTCATTATCTTTATATGGCTGTATGCTTTACTATAATATGAGCAGTACTCCAGTCTGTGCTTTATTAGGGCCTCTTCTGCCTTGTGTCTATGTATGACTCCTCACTCATGTTTGCCTGTAAACGCCTTAATTTATAATGGTTTATATGAGGTGAAAGCCATGTTTTAGTGGCACCATGAAAATGGTTAAGGAGGGATTGGAGTATTTTCTTCCATCTGCTAATTACAGTCTGTGGGTGGGTTTTTTTTTTTTTTTTTTTTTAAACTACATTTTTATTGCATTTTCTGAAGGGGGGAAGCATTCCTGGGTACAAGAATTTGTTGTGCTGATGCAAAAGCCTGACTGCTTGCTGAAGCCTTGGAAGAGCCACAGCAAGTGAGAAGCCAATTCAATTTCAAAGCAGCTCTCCTAATTTCTCAGTGCTGGCAGTTAATTGGCAGCTTTACATAGCTGGAAAAGAGAGCTTTGGCACTAACTGGCTCTTTAAAGGCTGCTGTAATTGTGGCCACAAACATAAAACACACAGCAATGGGTCGTGTGTGTGTCTGAGGACCAAATGTCCTGACAAGGATGGCAAAATCTGACCATTTCAACCTTGTGGGGATATTTGGATGGTTCCCACAAGGGGAAATTTTTTTTTTTTTTTTTTTTTTTAAATATAAACAAAAATAAGAGCAAAAGTTTTGCTTTCATTACTGAGGTTAGGGTTCTGTTAGGTGTAGGCACAGCATTAAACTGCATTAATTATGTCAATGGAAGGTGTGTGTGTGTGCCTGCATGAAGATGTAAAGAGACAAGCCCTCATTAGTTAATTGAGCCAAGTTCTATTTATTTACTATTTTGTGCAAATAGGTGCTGTCACATGCAATAAACTCCATTGTCTGTCTCTGGGATCTCTGTGAGTATGAGTGTGTTTGTACTTTCTATCCATCTTCACAGCAGTGTTCAAGCCTTTATTCATCGCCATTTACACAGGAGCACAAGGGGGAGGAGGAGGTGAGGGAAGCTGACTATCTGGAAAATGTGCTTCTCAAGAGGCGCTCTTGCTCACCGCACACTAATAACATGTGTTCCAAGTCATATGACCTTCAGTCTCATTCTGCCAAACATTACCCAAGCCCACAGGTGTGTGCGTGTGTGCTTTCTTGTCCTCTCTCTCTCTCTCTCTCTCTCTGCATCAGACCACACCCTTTGCACAGGTTGTTTTTCTCTTCTTTCACTGAACCTGGTGACCTCATTCTTCCAGAGTGCAGCAGCGCTGTAGGTCATCACTGATTTACTTAATGCGTTTTTGCACTTTGAAATTCATTAAATATAGAGTTGACTCCTTTTGGTTGCAGTTGATTTTATGCATTTTGCACTTCTAAACCTGCTGTATATAATTGCACTCAATGTTGTGTGATTTTTCAAATTGCTCATAAACAGCCAAGCTCCTGTGGAGTTACTTGTCTCTCATTTTCACCAGTTGCCATCTTGTCCTCACAATCATCTCTCTCTTTTTCTTTTTTACTTCCACTAGTGTATGAAGGCGAAACTGAACTCCAGTGATTCACTGAAGGACAGCAGCTGCACTAAAACGCACTGGTGAGCATTTTAACTCCCAGATCTTAGTGAATTGAAGATCCGGATTTTGTGTGTGCTTTAACCATGCCTGTACCTAGTTTACTGTTGGTCTATGCTGTGTAAAGAAGTGTGTGCGCGCGCACACTGTACAGAAAATATTCTCTTGATTCTGCTGTTAGTTTATTCATTTTGGTTCTTGAACAACAAATTCCTTTTCAGGATTTTATCTCCATAGCTGATTCTGATCTCCTATTGAGCTTCTCTACAGTTCATTAAAAAAGGCCCTTTTAAGTTGGCCTTTGCTGAGCAGAGAAAAGTGCTATGAGAATAATTTAGTCATGATTTTTCTTCACACAGGAATCCATTTGGCTCCAAAAATCAATTTAACATTTATGAGGTTAGAACATTTTACTAGTTTCAGCTTGGCCAAATCGCTACACATCAGTATCAGACCTGGCTATTTAGATTCCTTCTAGAAACTGAATGCTGAAAGGACATCGAGGCTCCAAACTGTTTAAGGTGCAAGGCTTTGTGATATGTCTAAATGGATATTGGAAGTAATCTACTCTTGATGTGAAATAAAAGGATGGTGTATCAACTGAAAGCAACTTTTAAATTTTTTTTTTCTCGTATTTTGTTGAATTAGTGGAATCAGTGACATGTTTCTTCTTCCTCTGTATAGTGCCAACAGTGAACAGCACCTCTGGTCAATAAGTTGCCTTAAGCTGTTGGAGATCCGGAAGTCCCCAGCCCTGCTGTGCATTCTGCTAGCCCTGATCATGGTTCTGGTTATCTGGAGCATTGAAAGGAGCAAGGGCAACCAATGCTACCGCTCCAACTCCCTAACACATTCCTTCCACCTAGACCTGTGCTATGTCAATGGCCCACCTCCAACCTGAGGACTGCACAGATGCAGGGTATTAAAGCTTGAGCACCAGGAACAGACATGTGGAGACATTACAACCATGGTTTCTAAAGGAAAAAAAAATCTGGGGAAAAAAATTGCATAGAGTTGGGGTGGAGGTCTTCACACATTAGGCCAGGTTTTATTAGGGACTTTAGAATTTGTAGAGACACAGATTTGATATGGAACACATTTTGATCTATATCCCTGGCAATAGCCTAGTCTTTATCATTAATGGCACAGGTTTGGTTCCGTATATGACTGAATCATTGGAATTATAAACATCAGTGTCTTAATATGGGGGTTGAAGAGATTTATACTGCACTAACCATTTCATCCACTAAGCTAGAAATTTATTTAAGATTTTTAGAAGCAAAATAAAGTTTATTAAATATTAGTTTGTGCTGTGACTGTGATCTGTTTGATCTTTATAATGGGTGTAACCAGTATGGCAGTTTTTTGGTTTTCTGATGCAAGATGCAAAAGCACTTTTATCCATGTTGGCAGACTTGTCTCTTGTTCACCACAGTCCATAAACTAACAATCTGTGGCTTGATTTGAGATGACAAGGCGTTTTAAAGAATGGTTTTGTTTTTTATTTCCACCCTCAACTAAATCCCTGACACATTCTGTTCTTGTCTGTAGAAAGACATTTCACTATTTAGATCCATAATCACAACTGAAAGGTTGTGGTGAAAATCCATGGGGTAACCTTTTTTGTGATTACAAATATGGAGAAACTACCTAACTAGTTTTCACAGTATTCTATGATGTGTAGGTAAAAGTTAGGTGTTTCCCCAGCTACAAAATTCTGTGTGTTTATTTTTGCTGCATGGTATGATCCATCAAAACCATTCACCTTTTAGATAGAACTTTTGTATTAGGATATGTAATGCACCTCCACATTAGACTCCAACAGGACTTCCTCTGGTAAATCTGATACTTGAGATTTTGAAGCCTTTGGGTGATGTACTCTGTACACATTCAAAAAATGAGAAGTAATGGTTTATGCCCAATGTAGCCTTTACTGTGGCACATTTTGAAAGGCCTAACATGTTTCAACTGCAGGCTCAAATCAGATTTGGTTTTCCCTGTCTGGTGGTTGTTAACCCTGAATCAAGTGAATT
This sequence comes from Neoarius graeffei, assembly GCF_027579695.1. Taxonomy (NCBI): domain Eukaryota; kingdom Metazoa; phylum Chordata; class Actinopteri; order Siluriformes; family Ariidae; genus Neoarius; species Neoarius graeffei. The sequence continues at coordinate 33,882,962 of NC_083585.1, read as the reverse complement.
TTTGGGTTGAGATTATCTCTCAGCCTGGGAGCTTTTGCTGAAAATAATGACACTGATCCAAATTGGAACTGAAGTGAGGAGTTGTTTGTGGGTTGTTGTTTTTTTTTAATTATTTTTTTGCATTTGAGATTTTTAATTTTCAGATTTGACTGCCTGTCTAAAGAAAGCCTTCGGTGTTTTGCAAACAGCCTGGAACCACATCACAGGGAATTTGCTTTATTAGACATTTTATTGTAGTAGGGAAAAACATGACTGGGGGGAAACTTCAATAGGAAATCTTACACTGCTTGGCATGGTCATATTTGTACCAAGAGCAGTATTGTGGGCATGTAGCAAAACAATTAAAAATAATTTGCATCATAAGTATTTTATTACATTTAAAACATTATGCATAAATGAAGACAGTGACTTACAGCTGTGCCATTGATTGTGATATGGAGTGATTCAACATGTGATTTCTCCCTGAGGGCTATAGACAGCGTCTATCTCTGTCTCAGAGTTAATTGACAGGTTGAATAAGGCTTTTGTGCTATGGCTGGAGAAAACTGCAAAGAACACTTCAAATTGAGTTAGCTCACAAACTTTCTTGGCTGGACGAATTTGTAGTTGGCCCTTCAATCTCCTAGCTATCCATCACTTGGACTGGGAAAATGTATGTATTTATGATCTATATTCATCTGAATGCAAAAAAAAGTGGAGAGTATGGTCTACATGCACACTGGATTTTAAAGTTAAATATGATAATGTCAGTGATGAGATGGAAGACTGGACAAATAAGGGCACAAAACCGAACTGTACAGTCTTCCCTCAAGTGACCATCTGTGGTAAAAGTAACTACAGCTACTTTATCATAAATTTATTTTCTGCCCCTACAAAAAATGTATATTAAGTGAATCCAAAGTGAAATGTGCAGTAATGGGTTTCTAATTAAATATCAACAATAACTGATGCATTACTACCCTTTATGTAACCAAAATTAATTCATAAATACATGCTGTTTCTCAGTGCTTAGAAACCCTTTTGATGAATATCTAACGGAAAATTAAGAATAAGATTTAAGAAAACCTGACTCTGATTAGGAAGCATTGCTTCTTCAATTTTGAGATGGTTATTCTGGATTAATGACAACGGTCTATAACCTTTCTGAGCATTTATGTAACAGAGGAATTTTGTTTACTAGCCATACAATAAAATGCCCATATAGCACATTCTTACCTCAAAATCCATTTGTTTCCATTTAATGTACATGAAATGTAATGATCTGTTACCATATGCCTATTTGTAAGAGAACATTTTATACTTCTCCAATGTGAAGCCTCTCATCCTTCCCCAAACTCCGTGTCAAAAGACTGTTCTGTGCCTTCTCTTTAAACTAAAAATCTTAAGAACTTCAATAGTCACAGTACATGTTAATGGTGTATCCTAGTTCAGTGCTTCATTGTCTCAATTCTCTGCCATCACCTATGGGCTGACGCACTAAATAAACATAATGAGATCACATTGTGCTAATCGACAAAATGGATCACCATTGGTCCAGACCTTGGCTCCTGACTTCACCCCCCCAATACAGCAGAGCCCTGCCACAATAACAACAGTGATCAGGATTGACAGCCTGTGCACACATAAAGAGATTATGTGGAAATCCCTTGGATGGCATCCCTTTAGGACAGCAAACATTTGGATGGCCATAACAGCTGCAACTCAGTGTCACAGTTAACCCTTCATAGCTGGGGGCTTGTTAACCAATCAGCAAGTCAGTGACTTTTATGCAGACGGCCCAGGCCATCAACCAGAGCACTAGGATAAAATAAACACATTGAAAACAGGAATATGACCTGTTCCAAAATATGCTTAACCAGCTGGTAGGGTGCCACACCTCTTCATTATCACAGCTCACTGGAGATAAACAGATGCATATCATTTCAGTGACCACCAGTTAACCAGGGCTGCCTCTGGTCAGATCCTAGACCTGGTGTAATCACCTCCTGTTGGACTTAAACAGGTTGGAAAAAATGGGCTGAGAAAATACAGGGGGACGTGAACATACAAAACTCCTTTATTATAGCCCGTGTCTGTCAGGAAGGGGCTGGATGAGAATGAAATATTCTATAGTACCATCTATTTCACATACTGAGGCAGAAACCTAATTACACCGTTTAATGTCCCATGGAAGTGCCATTAACTAAATGACTCTCCAAAAAAAGAAGAGTGCATTTCAACAGTGAATATTTTCAGTCTAAGTGTTCATGGATGTCTCAAATCTGAATTACAACATACTGTATATGTGCTGACTTTCCACTGAGGGAGTGAGCAGCCTTTAATTCCCCTACACCAAGCTTTTGAGTTGACAATGACTGTAAGCTTGGCTCCCCCCCAGTCCCCCCTCCTTCTGCTCTGCTCCCTGTCCTGATTCATGTGAATGGATCTTGTGAGAATGTTTCAAGCTGGGAGCACCACAGCAGAGAGCTTTAGCCCTTTCTCTCCTTAAACCTACCGATATTGCTACATGAGGCACGCTAAGTATTTCATCTATTCACATACTGAGTCACATGGTTAGAGGTACCGGTACATAGTAAGCCCATACTTTGATAGTGCAGTAATGTCTGCTTATGGACATACCTGAGCATGATGTTCACAGCAGCATGCTCTGGTACATGTTGGTCATCGCATCCTCATGTCAGTGGCTTCTTAAATTAAGACGTCTATGTAGCAGATGAGGGTGCAGGAAATGGACTTGACAGGCATCGCTGTGAGTTTGACACAGCCTTCAGATGAACCTGTCATAGTGGCAGCACCCAACCCCCACATCACCCTTCCACTTGCACACAAACACTGCCACCACACATTAATAAGACACATACTTCTTTCCCGCCTTAGCAAGGACTATTCATAACACGAGTGGTTCTCCATGTTAGACCCACAGTCAATCCTTGAGCTTGTGAAACATTAGATGTAAATTTACAGGCTCTGTGTCTAGCTTGTAGAGGGTACCAAGCTTTCGTGGTTTTATATGTTAGTGCTTGTTCTCTGTTCAGACTAAGCAAGTGACATGACTGCCTTCATTAATAGTGACATCCAAATGACATTGAGTTCCCAATTGTCAAAGAAAGGAAGTGTTCTAATTGGACCACTTATTGTTGTAAGGGACAAATTTAAAAAAAGATTGCTGCCACATTTATCAAATCTTATTTGGATGGTGATGGATAAATTATGACTAGTAAACCACTATTCTGGTGTTGTTCTACAAGCATCTATCTCATCTACAAGCACCATGTCCTGGATTCATTATTATGTCATGGTGGACATGGGCACTTGCTGAAACTGAGCAATTATATATATATATATAAGATCTGGCATATGAATGCAATGATTGCAGCAGGCTTACCAGTCTGCCAAAAGCATGTACCTCTAACACTGTCATTTCTGTCATCATTCAGACACAAGATGACTGATTCAAAAGCAGAACTCTGAGGGGAACTTTGAGCAACACAGGCTCAACAGCATCTTCAATAAGGAAATGAAAACTCAACCCATGAACACATTTTCTTTTGATACTCTTGTAAATTATTAATTATGAAACAATGTAGCACATATTATTCTGTCCAAGGGGCAAATTGTGCCTCATATTAAAATGGATACAGATCTGATGTTGGTATTCACACGAAACAGCCTGTTTAATTTCTGTTTCTTACTTCACAGACTTTAGTTGTCTGCTCTTTTTTTTTGTCTTTTACTTTCATTCAAACAGCACCCAAGCACATCAGGATGACCACTGTATTTTGTCTGATGCTCAACAGCCTGCCAATGGGTGACCATCATTTATTTAAGACTGCAAGAAATATGTCAAATTTTCTTCCAGATGCATTTTGATTTCTCCAGAGAAATACATTGCACACCATATGGCCAAACGTTTGTGGACACCCACATGTGGGCCCAAACTTTACCACAAATTATAAATATGTATATATAAATTACACAAGCAATTGTATCATACAGTATATATATTAGGATGCTGTAGCATTACAATTTCCCTTCAGTGGAATTAAGGGGCCCAAATCTGTTCAAGCATGACAATGCCCCTGTGCACAAAGCAAGATCCATTAAGATATAGTTTGCCAAGGTTGGAGTGGAAGAACTAAAGTGGCCTGCACAGAGCTCTGTCCTCAACCCCTCTAATCACCTTTGGGATAAACTGGAATGCCAGCTGCACTCCAGACTTCCTCACCCAACATCATTGTCGGACCTCACTAATGTTCTTGTGGCTGAATGAGCAAATCCCCACAGCCACACTCCAAAATCTAGTGGAAAGCCTTCCCAGAAGAATGGAGGTTATTGTATTAGCAAAGGAATGGGATATGAGGAAAAGCAAACCTAAATGAGATATTCAAAAAAATCCCTTTTTTATATATTAAATATATTATCATAAATATGTGAAATAAATTATTCAAGACAATTTTATAACCATTAAAAACTAGCCAAAGCATATATTATTTTCCCCTAAGATTTTTGAGTTCACATTCCAACTTGAATGTATCACGTCCACTTATATGATGTCATATGAATTAAATTATGTTATTTTTATCACTGTACACTTCCACTGTAAGGCCTCAGTAACACGTTTCAACTTTCATTTATCAGGGCAGAAAATAAATGCTACTAAGTTTTACTATCCCAATTCCTGTAATGTCACAATCTGAATTCACCCTATATTGTAGAATTTGTGTAATGGCTTAGTTTTCTTTGAGATGTTCCTTAATGCCCAGATCAGACTAAATGAATTAAGCCTGATTTTGGCACAGGTTATGTTTGTTTGTTTTTGTGGCTGACAAATTTCCAGCTTTGGGCCCAAATATGAACATCAGGAAGGATACACACAGGCCTTGTAATGTGACATAACTGAAGAACAGCGATGAGGCATTTAGGACATCCCATGACACCCTGACAAAATGTCCAGCATGTCAGAATTTTTTGTATGGCTTTTTTTTTTTACCTAGTTTGACAACATCTACAATGTGTTCCTTGACATTCCTTACTGATAGATTTTGATTTGCCTGTACTGAAGAAAGCTGAATTGATAAAGTATGAGTGATCTAGAAATATAAGTCCTCTGCCGCCTAGGAGATTCTGCCTCATGGCTCCGGGAGTGACAATCACTGACACACAGCAGTTCAGAGGTGTTTCTCAGTTTATTGAAGGACAAACATGAGTATATATCCACATTCAAGAGTGTGCTGTAGCAATATGATTGAAAAATGTAATATCAGGAAGCAGACTTTGTTGATTGTGATATGGTAGCTTCAAAGGGTAATGGAAAATTACTGAGCGGAGTCAAGTCAAAGTCCTTCCCATGGCGCAAGGCACATCAGAGAGCATCGATCTCCGTTTCAGTAGCCCTCGGCCTCTCTTCTGTTATATAGCTAGGTCAAGTGTAGCACTAAGCAGAGTAGCCATGTGAAAAACAGGGAGCCCATGCGAGCATAAAGTTTCAAGGATTTAACTGAAACTAGCCAAAACAAGTTGCAATCATGCCAAACAAATATCTCTATCATTCTGTAAACATGACCTGGCAACTTGTCCAGGGTGTACCCCGCCTTTTGCCCATAGTCAGCTGGGATAGGCTCCAGCTTGCCTGCGACCCTGTAGAACAGGATAAAGCGGCTAGAGATAATGAGGTAAGATGAGATGAGATTCTGTAAACATAATTGACAATTTCTTGACCCTTATCCCTGAAAGGATCTGAACAATGACTGGTCAGGGGTCAAACTTGTAGTGCAAAAATTATGGCATTATAATTTGACATGGTGACCGTCATGAAAGACAAAAATGTCATGTAATCTGATCTTGGTGTAAATCTTCCAAAAAAAACAAGAAATCTGTTATACAGGGGGCTGCAAAAGTAGGTATACAGTAAGGATTATTCCAGTATTACCAGTATTATGGTGCTAGGTTTCTTTTAATACTAACGTTTTGTGCGAACGTTTTGTTTTTCATTACTGTATACTTTTGCAGCCCCCTGTATATTGTATCCTAGGTCTAAATATGAAGTTTATTGTAGCCTATAATCTAACTGAAGTTCACTCAAAATCTGAGAAATAGCTCCATTTCCTTCCAGATGGCTGTTAATTCTTCCTGAAAAGCAGTGTATATTGTATTGTATATCAGACCTAAATGGTACATCGTAGCCTATGTGATACTCTTCAAGCTCCATTCTTGTAAGTGGCCAGTAATTCCCAGAGTCACAGTTGGTTCCAGTGATGTATTCATGACTGCCGCTGACCAAGCAAGGCAGTGTGTACAGTCTGGTCTTTATAAATCTGCGGGTGAAATATCCTAACGACATTATCATCCCTTATACAAATTAGAGCAAATCGGGTTTTTTTCCCCCTTTAGAATAGAATGACGTCTCAACAAGACAATCAAAGTTATAAACGGGTCTTTTTTAGCAATTAAACAATCTCAGTTCCAAAGGGGTGCGTTTGCAATAGGGTGTGTTTGGGCGGGAGGGGGGAGGGGGGTAACTAGTTGCTAGGGGTAACGGGGATGAGCTGGCTGCTCTGTGTGTGTGTGTGTGTGTGTGTGTATGTGTGCGTGTGACGCCACCGCGACCCTCGAGTCCCCGCGCGCTTCTCTACACGGGGGTTGGCTGCTTGGCTGTAGTGAGGCGCGGGGAGGATGCGAACGGGGATTTAGTTTCTCTGGATTTTCCAGTCTGTAGCAGATTATTCCTCTTCACTAACACCCAGCAACAGATTTAGCTTCCCAAAACAAGGTAAGATGAACAATAACTTAAAATAGTCGGTGGGTTTTGTGTATTGAAATGCTTGTTTTTTCATAAAACATGTGTAACTCATAGCTCAGTTGTTGTTTTTGGAACAAGGGGCAGCTTGTCTGTCTGTCTGTCTGTCTGTCTCTCTGCCTGCAGCTCCACAATGATGACTGATAAAAACATGCGCATGTGCGCATTTCAGTAATTCAGCAATATAGGTAGCTACAGTTGCGACCTACCTATCTATCTATCTTGCGACGTACATCAAAAGGACAGGTGTTTATAATAATTGATGGAAATGATTACAACAACACTGACCATGAATGCGTCGTTATTTTGAATCAACCGCGCTGAGGGTACTGTGGAATTACAGGTCTGGATTTTATTCCTATTGGACTTTGCATATTTTCGGTTGGAAACCGAGGATCTGTTTATGGCTTTGTTTGCTGAAGCAGACGGCATCATTCATTCGGTCAACTTCGCCAAGCGCGCGCCAGACTGTCTTCTGGCACATTATAATTGGAGTCACTCAAGTGTGAATTTGGAAAGGATTGCGCGCGCGATACGATTCAAATGCATTCGGGTTTATATATATATATATATATATATATATATATATATATATATATATATATATATATACGTTTCTGAATGCTGTTTGCTCAACCACTGCAAATTTATACAATGTAGTAGCTTCACCTGTGCCTTCTACAACAGTCTAGGCTCCAGAGACGACTGGTTGTGTGTGTGTGTGTGTGTGTGTGTGTGTGTGTGTGTGTGTGAATGAAGTTGCTGTTGTTTTCCTGCTGAATACTGATTTCATAATTTACTTGTTTATTTACCGCAGAACAGAGAAGTTACATGTATTATAATGCTAGCTTATATTTTAAGAGCATATTTAGTCCAGAGAGCTGAATTATCTTATGGAGTCGGCGATTTCGCATCTGCTCATTGTTCAAGATGTTTTCCAGAGAAGCATGACTCATTGTCTCTTCTTGACGTTTTGACTTAAGTTGCTCGTTTACGTCATCAATTTAAACGCTATAAGTAGTCTATTTTGGTATTTGTAGCCTATTAAATGACAGGCTTTTTATACAAAATGAAGGGGGTTGGGAATTACATTTGAATTGCAAATAAGCTTTTGAAAAAAAGCACGGACACCTGCTGTCTCGAGCATTTGCATTGCCCCATCACACACACACACACACACGCACACACAGAAACAAATTCTGCAGCGAGGCTTGAGTCCACAGTTGAGCTCAAATCACGGGAGCTTCTGCAGACGCCCCCCTCTCCCTGCTCGCTTTATCATAACAAAGGCAAGGGGCCAAATGGTTTGTCAATGAAAAGAGAGAACAAAACCGTCCAGGTTTAATTGTCCGTGTGTCAGTCAGATAGAAAAGCTCAGACGCAGCCCATGGTATCCATATAGTGGCGGCGCAGTTCAATTAAAATTGCAGCAGACTCAGATAGCGACCTGTTTTTGGCTGCTGTAAGGTAAAAACCGACCTGATATAAGCAATCAAAGGCCCCAGCGATTATAATCTACTGTACGCCTGTGTGTCTGTCTTGAGCTTCATCCTACCACTTAACCTAAATGCTATCTATTTTCAAAAAAAAAAACGGGTTTCCTCCAGGTGCTCCAGTTTCCTCCCACAGTCTAAAGGCATGCAAGACAAAAATTAGGTCAACTGACAACTGTAAATTTCCTATAGGTATGAATGTCTGTCTATCTGGCTGGCTGGCTGGCTGGCTGTGTTAGCCCTGGGATAGACTGGTGACCTGTCCAAGGTGTACCTCACCTCTCGCCCAGTGTCAGCTGGGATTGGCTCCAGCTCACCTGTGACCCACCATGGATAAGCGATATAGAGCATGAATGAATGAATGAACTTGAAAAAGCTTGAAATTGATTCAGGCTTCAGAAGAGACTCACGAAAGCTAAGATACTGAAATATAAAAGAAGCCTCAGTGGACTGAGGAGCCTAGTGTTAAGAAGGCAATACAGCGTGACCCCCGATGAAGCGTTCATTCATAAAATAAACTCTTTCATCCTCATGTTAATATAAAAGGTTATTTTTACATAGGATTTTGTATGCCTTATGGAAACCTAGACCATCACAAAGAAATGGAATATGCAGAAATTCTCACCAGCTGAACTTTTAAAAGTACCTCAGAGAACCATGTGCAAAGGTTCTTGAAACATAAATAGCTCAGTAAAGAACATTTCTTCATGACCTTAATAGTGTGGATGAATTTTATTAACCAGTCTATTGGCTAACTAATAGTGGAAGATTCACTCCTAACCTTAACCCCTTTACTCTTGTCTGATGCCAGGCTATTGGGTTTTGATAGGATAGGATAGGATAGGATAGGATAGGATAGGATAGGATACCAGCTATACCTCTCAAAACAGTGCTGAATACCAAACAAAATCACTGAATAGCATTGTTTTAAACATAGGTGACAGTACTAAAAACTAAAAATTTCATTTAAATTATCTGATGTATACTCCACTTCCCCTTCACACAACCATCATGATATATCTACTCTTTCTACTATTCATAACTTGAGCTCACTAATTTCATCGTCATTTTAAGGATATTTATTCAAACTCAGTTTGAATAAGAAAAGCATCTGACATGTTTTTAGCATCTCTGGTAGAATGGGAAAAATTGCACTGCCAATTAATTTGATACACTTTCACTTTCCTCCCTCCAGATTTGAGACCCAACTTCTCCACATGGAATAGGATGCAGAGTTTTCTTTCTTGTGGGAATGTTATCTAGCACTGCTGGTTATCAATGAACTGTATTCAGAAAAAAATAATATAAGAAAACAACAGTGTTTAAGGAGCTCAAAGAGCACTTTTTGATATGGCAGCAACAGAGGCCAATACAGAACCAGTCCAAGTGGATGCTGGGGAGAGCAAAGCTGAGGAGGAGCCTTCAAATGCAGAGTCACCTCTGGTTCCAACTGAGGAAACACAGTCTACCACTGATGCACCCCAGACCACAGAGCCATCAACAGATAAAGTCAAGCCAGCCTCAGAGAAAATCTGGGACTCTTTTCTGAACAAAAGTGGGCTCGGAAAAGTTATGGGAGGGAAGAAGAAAAAAGAGCATAGTACAGTAGCTGAAGAGGTTCTTGCAGAAGACCCAGATAAGGCCTCAGCCACAAATAAGAATGATCAAGGGGAGGAAGCAGATCTTAAAGATCAGTCAACTAGTCAGCCAGCAAGTGAAGCAGCAACGGATGGCCAAGTTATTGAAAAAGTACCAGACAATGATGAGACTGTCGAAGAGCAGAAGGCACCCAGTGCCAAGCCAAAACAAGGAGAAAAGTCCAGTGTACGTGATTTCATTCGCAAGCCTGTTGCCAAAATCTTCTCCCACAAAAGCACAGAGAAAAAAGAAGGCTCAGGAGAACTATCAAAACATGGAAAAGTTCGGTCAAAATCTCTTGATAGGCTGGAGAATGCTGATACCAGCACAGCTGTGGTGGAACAAAATGAGGACCCACAATCACCAGAAGAGGCAAATAAGTCAACTTCCCAAACTACAAAACCAATGAAACGCTGGCATTCCTTTAAGAAGCTTATGGCACCGAAGAGTCACAAGAAAAGCACTGATGAAGCCAAGGATGCAGAAGGAGCAGAGGGTGGTAGTGCAGATATAGCAGGAGACACTGGGACACTGGACTCAACTACAAAGTCAGAGCACACTGGGCAAAAAAGGTGGAAATTGAAGAGATCATGGACTTTTCAAGGTCTAAAGAGGGACCCATCAATTGTTGGAATCCACAAACCAAAGGACAAAGACTCTTCAGATAATCTCAAAGATGAGGATATCCTAGAGGCAGATCAGGGGGCCACACAAACTTCTGAAGATTCAAAGGTATCAGGTGATGGAGAAACTCAAGAGAAGACCCATGCAGATGCAGAAGAGGAGCAAGAGACAACTGCATCAGCAACTGCAACAACACATACAAAAATTGTAGACCAGCAGGCAAATGATATCTGGACCACATTTAAAAAGCGAGTAATTCCCAAGTCAAAGAAGGCAGCAGATGCTGGTGGAGAAGAGGAAGAACCAACAGGTGAACAAGAACAGGCTGAAGAACCACAGGCGGGTAAAGACTCAGGCAAGACTGCCAAGTCAAAAAGGACACATTTCAACCGTGCTGTCTCACTAAAGAATTTCATACTGCGTAAGGGGAAGAGTACTAGCATGGATATGGGGGATGGCTCAGCACTACAGAAAGAGAATAAAGGGGAAACTAAAGACACGGATGGCTCTGCAGACACAGCTGTGGCAACTGACCTCCCACAGGGTGGATCAGAAGACCAGGCTGCCGCACCAAGTGAGAGCAACATCGGGGCTCAGGTGGTAGATGAGCACAAAAGTTCTGATGGAGAGGATAAGACCCTCCCAAGCATACCATCTGGTGAGCAGTCAGACACACCTCACTTATCAGCAGAAGGAGGAGACCAGACAGAGCCAAATATGGAACCCAAGACCAATGGTGAGAACGGATATTCAGGTGCTGCAACAGAAGACACCACAGCACATAATAATGATCCTCCTGTCCAGGCCGATGTTGTAAAGGAAGAAGACACAAACCAGAAGGACATCAACTCTAGCGACAAAATGTGTGCAAAGGATGGGAAGATTCTGAATCAAGATGGGAATTGTGGTACTGAAAACGCAGTTGCTGAAAGCGGTGAGTTTGAAGCAACACTTGACTCCAATGACAAGACAGAACCTGGGAAGACAGATTCTATAGTAGAATTAGGTGCTAGTATTGAGTTAGAGACTGGGGTGTGTTGCAGTTCTGAGGGAGGGTCCTTTTCTGAGTCAACAAAAAACAGTGATGAGCCAGACGACCAAGAAGAGACCCTGAAGAGGATGTTTTATCAGGCTGCAACTTCCATCGTTCAAACTGTTTTACTGGAAGCCACTGACCAGTTAGTCAAGGAGAAGGATTTCCTGGACAGTAATCCAAAATTCTCTCAAACAACAAACTATGGCAATTGTACAGATGTTGATGTTGGTTACTGTCATTGAAGAGTCAACAAAAAAAGTAGATGCCCTTTTATTTATTCTGGTTGTTTGTAATAAGAGTTCTCATCACTATGTATGTAACTGTGTTCTTGCAACTCAAAAGCCATTAACCTGTAAAACCCCAAACACTCCTACACTCCTAACCCTTTGTTTGCTGCTGCGTATTGTATTATTGGTGAGAAGGAACGTGGTTTCATCAGATTTTTGTCTTTATAACACCAGTGATGCTTCTTAATATGTCTGATAGAGAATAGCCCTAAATAATATAATTAACCATAATTGTATGTCATTGCCAAATGTGTATTTTCGTGTTAAGCCAGCAACAATTAAAGGAGGCCTTTTACTTAAATGTTTTGAGTTAGGCCTACAATTCAAAATGGTATTTGTGGTATTTTTATTAGTGTTAAAATTATTTTAGAAAATATATAACCAATCTCTTATAATGTAAGTGCAAATTTAAAATGCATTTTGTATTTGAATATATATTGTAATATATTTAATCTCTTCTGTTATCATTCACCAGAAAAAATGGCGGGAAACGTGTGAGGCCAAACAAAGAGGATTAGATCTCCATGGGAGTCGTTCAGCGTGGAGCTTTTCCCCTTCCCCCCTCCCCCCAAAAAGAAGTAATCACACGTTTTTCACGATTCACCATGGTGAGAAATGCAATCCATATAGCTAAAAAAAAACTTGAAAAGCAATAATTCAGTCATCAATCAGCACATTCAGTTACTGTCAATGTTTTGCTTGTCTTCTAGTGAGATTTTATATTATCAAAAATGACATTCCTTTGAATTGTTAAATCTCAATGATCACATGTGAACAAAAAGACTGTTAGTTTTATATTAATTGCCATTCTGTCTGTTTGTAGCTTTCATTTCACTAGGAATATCAATGTGATATACATTTCAGATAACTCCAGACTGCCCCATTGTGGATTCAATACGGAATGTGCTCTAATCTCTGTGCTTGTTTTTAGACTGTTATGTTGTGTACATGAATAAACCACCATAAAACCATAGCTCACTCTCTGGGCCTCTTTCATTTTTTTATCTTTATGTAGATAAATAAATTCATGAACTTCAAATGTTAAATTTTGGTGATAAGAGTTTCCATAAATGTAAACACCAAATAGATTATGCTACCATATTTTGTATTAGAACACAAAAATTAAACTCTCAAATTATCTTAGAATTGAGCTTACATTCATGTAATTCTAACACTATACAGTTTTGTGTTTGCGTTTCAAGATACCATTACTAATTTAAAAAAAAATTATATGGGCTAAAGTTTCTGGACATCTGATCATGACACCCATGTGTGCTTGCTGAACATCCCATTCCAGATTCAGTCTTCCCTTTGCTGTTGTAGCCTGAACTTTTCCGTGAAGGCTTTCCACTGAGAGTGGGGATTTGTGGCATCAGGCACTGATGTTAGGTAAGGAGGCTCATGGCACAGCCTTCGTTCCAAATTATCCCAAAGGTGTTCACTAGGGTTGAAGTCAGGGCTCTGTGCAAGAGACTCAAGCTATTCCACTTCAACCTTGGCAAACTTTGTCTTCATGGAATTTGCATTGTGCACAGTGATGTTAAGCTGGAACATGTTCTGGCTAGGCTCTCCAATTCCAGTAAAGGGAAATTTTAATGTTACAGCTGACAAAGACATCCTATAGAACTGGCTTCCAACATTGTGGCAACAGTTTGATGTTGGCCCGCATATGGCGGTGATGGTCAGGTGTCCACAAACTTTTGGCCAAAGAGTGTGTCTAAAAGTAGTAGTAGTAATAATAATGCAATTTGTGTGGGCTGTATCTGATACAGCAAAACAATCCCAGAAGGCTGTTAAGTCCAAGACTGATAACTTCCAAAGGATCATAAATAAGGACCTGTCTGAATGAAGAAGGATCATAAATAATGACAACTCATAATAATGGTAAGGATAACTATAAAAACAACCACTGCATATTGGCAAACAGGCTGCATTTAACCACTGCATATTGGCAAAACAGACTGATGCCTAATGAGTGAAGAACCTTAGAAAAATCAATATATATTGACAGCAAAACAATGAATTTGAATTGAGCTGCTGATGCTTTGTTACATTAACACTCAGGGGCCCTTGAAGGCCAATTTTCTGACCTACTTATTTGTAACACAGCTTTAAAATACAAATGTACCCACAGATTTAAAAACAAACAAACAAAAAAAAACCCTGCACTAGTAGGTTAAAAAAGGGCAAAAAGAGTTAGCCGAATCAGTGTCAAATACTCATGTAATGCAGTTTTTGCATACACGCGCACACACACAAAAAAAAAAATAGACAAGTCATGCTGGCAAGCTCAGACCTTTGCATCACTGAAATAAAGCTTAACATATCTACTGCTGTTATTCTCAGATACCCTGGAACAAAAAAAAGTGTGTATTAGCTATAATTCATGGAATGTTTAACTCGCTTTAGATAAAATCCTCTTGAAAAGCGATCAGTTTGAGACCAGACAGATGACACTAATGGCCATGTTAACTAGAAATACATTAAGCAAAGCCATTGTTTCGTGTGCTCTGTATGTTAAAGGTGGCATTTAGTGTGGAAAATATACTCATCTTAAGAAGTATAAAGTAGTGGCTTTTAATCACATTTTGTATTTCAGATATGTAAACAAATGTCAAATATGATTAGAGTTTGGGTTGAAGAAGCAAAACACCTTTCCAATGAAAATATAAATACAAACAGGCAATACAAGCAAAACAATAACTGTCCATCAGTCTAGTACTTTCATTATTCACATCCTACATATTTACATACATCACTTATATTTCAAGATAAAATAAGCGTGTATAGGTCACAGACACTCAATATTTACAACATACACGTGCCATAATTCTATTCCATTTTTGACATCTCAAATTTTGTAGTCATGATTTCCTGCAAAAAAGGAGGACACAAGGACATTATTAAAAACTTTCTGGAAAAGACAAAAATGTTCAAACAAGTATTATATAATTTAACATGGAATCTAAGGAATAACAGTCATGCCACAAAATCAAGTTGTACATGAGCTGATAGCCGACGAGGCACATAGTGCAGAGTCGGCTATAAGCCATGTACGACAAGATTGTGGATATAACAACAGTTATTCCACTCATTCACTGGATTTTGAGAAAGAGCATTTTTTTGTTTTTACAAATTTGATAAATATAAAAAATTTATACCAAACAGCCGATAAAACCATTTCCACTTAGAACGTAAACAAACTGGTGAAATGACAGTAGGAATTTGTGAAAAATGCTGCTATAATAATAATAAATAATAATAATAATAATACAAATTTTGAAAAATAATTTCAAAAAGATACATTCTTACCATCAAATACTTTTATTCCATATTTTGTTGCTTTTTTGCATTTTTTTTTGGGGGGGGTTGTTTTTGAGTAGAGTTTTTATTTCGTCCTCAGTTGGTTCAGCAACACACTCCGCCATTTTGTTTATCTCTACTCACAGTATAGGAGCCGATAGCCTAGTAGTAGAGTAGCCAATCAGAGCACACGACTGCTCATATCCAGTGAATCTGGATGGAATAATAAACTTTATATCCCTCATCAAAAAAAAATTCCCATGCAGGGATTGGCCAAGGATGGTTCACATAACAAAAAATAGTTCCACCATCCATTAAGCAATGTATCTCTTGATGTCCCCCCCCCAAAAAAAAAAGGGATATGGTGTGAGTCAGTCATGGTATGTCCTGGATATACCATGAACTGACATCATAATTTCAAGCTATACAGCCGACTCAAGTCACAGCTGTGGCTCCGCAAGCATTTCTGTGTGTGTGGATCTACGCATCAAGTTTGCACCGAGATTCAATCTTAACATTTTTCGTTTGTAATTTTTTGATGAGGGATATGAATCAAATATACCATACACTGAGAGGCATCGGTAATTATGGATTCTCTTCGGTGACTGGCATAGTACTATTTCCTGAGGACGCCATCCTATGCTAGTCACCTCAGAGAATGCATAATTTCAACCGGAGCCTCTCAGTGCATGGTATATTTGATTAGCATTACACAATAGTGCATACATTACTGCATAAATGCACTGTTCCCCAGAGAATAGTGTTTATTCGCACTATGCAATGTGCATTCTCCTCTTCTGACAGACAAGACTTTACAGACTTAGTAATAGCAAGGAGTACCGCTAATGCAAGCTTTAAAAAAGCTGTTATTAGTCAGACAAACAGGACCAAAGCTTCTGTGCTTTCATTGTTCTTTCTCAGCAGAAAGAAAATAACCAAGCGGGAGAGAGCAAGGTTAAGTGACGTGATGTGGTTGGCTGATCTCTTTATACTCTACGTTAGGAATGCAGAGTTCGCCCTCATCTGGCCTCACATGGTATTACACAATATACTGTATATTGAATAACTAGTGGAAGGCAAATAACATTAGCCTTCACAAGACTTAATACACCATTGACATTCTCCCCCCGGGAAATAAATTACAGATATACATTTATTTAAAATTTCCTATGTCAGCTGAAGACCACTCCTTAATGTGACCCAAAGTGTACTGCTGTTCTTACTGACCTACGTGTATCACATTATAAATCACACATGACTTTTGTATTCACTCAAAGAACATTTTATTAATTAAGTATTTAGGCCCTTTTTAAAAGCATTCGTTCACGTGGCAGGTATATATAAAGTCCCACATACCTCGTCCGAGTCCAACAGAGGGGGCAGTGCACTACATTAAAAAAAAAAAGTACACAAGATAGATTTTTGACAACTTTAATTTTAAATGTATAAAAAGAAATGCATTACTACTTTGACATATGTTAATGTATGAATCAAGGCACAGTGAATACATACAACATTAAATGTGCATGTCCAAGATCACATCATCTGTGGTGTTCATAAGACTTACACATCAGCCATTGAAGAGGGGATGTTTTCCTCAACCCATTTCAGATCTTCATCCTGAGGAAACCACATTTATTTTTATTAATTTATTCATTCACTGGTCAAGGCCCATAATGTTCATCTAAGTAATGCAGCCTATGTGTAATGATATTCAAGATCAGATTTGTGTTTTTTGGGCTTACGTAAGAAAAGTTTCTTACCACTTTACTAGGCTTCGCACTTCCATTGGTCTCCGATTTAAAACCCCTCATTTTTACACCCTCTGTGAATAATAATAAAGGTGGAAATAGATGACAACATAAAATGAGACAGTGACAAATCCATGAAATTACCCAGTTCACATTTTACCTACAAGGCTAATAAAAGTACAAAAACAGGTATAAATATGATACAGAAGGTTTGTATTATGTTATAATAAAAGCCAGGAAACATGTTTTGATTCTTACCAAAGGCTTCATTCACCAGTTGCTCTGCTTCCTCCTCATCACTAACCTCATCCACCAGTGGGCTAAAAGCATACCTGAGGAATTAAAAGAGCATAACTCAATATCTAGCACTCTGTCTTCACAAGGCCTACATAGTTTTGATTTTAAATATCAAGGTCTTGATCTTCAAAAATCTTTCATAGGAGTAAAAAGGCTACATCATATTCTCCAGATTTATTCTAGTCCTGTAAGGGAATCATCAAATACTCAGACTGCTTTTGGTCTTTAAGATTTAAATAAACCAGTGGTATATAAAGTACACAGCAATCTACACTGTTTAATTGTAATTACTTCTACAGTGTCTTGCAAAAGTATTCATCCCCCATGGTGTTTGTTCTGTTTTGTCGCATTACAAGATGGAATTAAAATGGATTTTTGGAGGGTTAGCACCATTTGATTTACACAACATGCTTACCATTTAAAAGGTGAAAATTGTTATTTTATGGGGCGTCGTGGCTCAGGTGGATAAGGCGCCATACCATAAATCCGGGGAGCTGGGTTCGATTCTGATCAGAGGTCATTTCCTGATCCCTCCCCGTCTCTTTCCCGCTCATTTCCTGTCTCTACACTGTCCTATCCAATAAAGGTGGAAAAAGCCCAAAAAAAATCTTAATTTTTTGGGCTTTATTGCAGGCCCGGCGCCGTGGGGGGGCGAAAGGGGGCGTCACCCACTCGTGGCTACAGCCCCGCCCCCTCAACGGAGACTCAGATCACTTAATTGTTTTCTTATGAAAATACAATGTATTATAGACGTATTAATAATTTGCATTTTCAAATACGAAATATTAAGTGGTTGCGCATTGCACAAAAATACATTTCACATAAATCACCCGTTTTAGACATAGATATGTAATGCTGACACAGCCGCGCACACACAGACCTGTGATAAGGACAAGGGGAGGGGTCGTGCGGGCGGGGGTTTTACATGTACACTTACAAGTGCACTGTCTCTGCAATATCCTGTAATATGCAGTCAAGTTTACGGGAGTAGTCTTTCCCCCACCGAATTAAACGAATTCAATCACAATATTGTGAATCCATTTTCTTTCTTTGTAGGCTAAGTTTATCTCTGTTTATGTTAGTGTATATGTGTTCATATATGGTCCACTTTGTGCGCAAATAGCGTAAGAATATGTGTCGTTGACGTCACCCCCCATGCAGCGGGGGTGAAAATTCATCACTTCAGAGTGTTTTGTCCCCTACACGCCTAAGCTGGGATCGCGGATTAAGTGGTTAGCGTTGACTCGGTGCGAGTCAGGAAGGCTATTACTGGTGCAGCCGCGGGGTCTGTTGATTTTTTTTAATTATGATTTTGGCCGCCGAGCCAAGTACCTTAGACTTGCATTGACATTTTGTTTTCATGCCGCGGAGCTATTTGTATGTATTTTAAATTTAAAGGACTTGCCTGTAGGTTTGTGTGTGTTGTTTTATGTTTGGCATCTTTCCGGTTGTAACGCGTGTCTGTGAGAAAATCGGAGGGGAGGGTTAACAGGTGGGCACGGGAGTTGATAAAGCACAACTGCCCTGGTAATATGTCACATGATTTTCCCGTACTAAAGCAACCTTCGGGGCCGTGGTTTTGCGGTTGGCGCAGTTAATTGTTTGAAACACGTTGTCAGACCGCCATCACTACTACACACTATATGAAAAATATTTGCCCCCTTGTGATTTCTAATTGCCCCCTTAGTAAACTGTTCCTGGCGCCGGGCCTGCTTTATTGTGACACATATGCTTTTTGGGCTTTATTGTGACACAAGCAATAAAATGAAAAAACAGAAATCTGGAGTGTGCATAGGTATTCACCCCCTTTCATATGAAACCCCTAAATAAGAGCTGGTCCAACCAATTCACTTCATAAGTCAAATAATTAGTTGATTAAGATCCACCTGTGTGCAATCAAAGTGTCACATGATCTGTCACATGATGTCTGTATAAATCAACCTGTTCTGGAAGGACCCTGACTCTGCAACACTACTAAGCAAGTGACATACAAGCAACAAGGAGCCTCCAAACAGGTCAGAGACAAAATTGTGGAGAAGTATAGATCAGGGGTGGGTTATAAAATAAATAAATAAATAAATAAATAAATAAATAGTAATAATAAATAAAAAAATTATCCCAAACTTTGAATATCCCAGGGAGCACCATTAAACCCATTATAGGAAAATCGAAAGAATATGGCACCATTACAAACCTGAAAAGTGAAGGCCATCCACCAAAACTCACAAACCGGGCAAGGAGGGCAGTAATCAGAGATGCAACAAAGACACCAAAGAAAACACTGAACGAGCTGCAAAGATCCAGAGTGGAGATTAGAGTATCTGTCCATAGGACCACTTTAAGCCGTACACTCCACAGAGCAGTACTTTATGGAAGAGTGGCCAGAAAAAAAGTCATTGCTTAAGAAAATATGTTTGGAGTTTACCCAACAGCATGTGGCAGACTCCCCAAACACATGGAAGAAGATTCTCTGGTCAAAGGAGACTAAAATTGATCTTTTTGGCCACCATGGGAAATGCCATGTGTGGCACAAACCCAACACCCTGAGAACACCATTCCTACAGTGAAGCATGGTGGTGGTGGCAGCATCATGCTGTTGGGATATTTTTCATCTACAGGTACAGGAAAGCTGGTCAGGATTGAAAGAAGGATGGATGGCACTAAATACAGGGAAATTCTGGAGGAAAACCTGTTTGAGTCAGCCAGAGGTTTGAGACTGGGATGAAGGTTCACGTTCCAGCAGGACAATGACCCTAAACATACTGCTAAAGCTACACTGGAGTGGTTTAAAGGGAAACATTTAAAATGTCTTGGAATGGCCTAATCAAAGCCCAGACTTCAATCCAACTGTGGCATAACTTGAAGATTGCTGTACACCAACACAACCCATCTAAATTGAAGTAGTTGGAGCAGTTTTGCCTTGAGGAATGGGCAAAAATCCCAGTGGCTAGATGTGCTAAGCTAATAGAGACATACTCTAAGAGACTTGCAGCAAAAGGTGGCTCTATAAAAGTATTGACTTTGGAGGGTGAATACCTATGCACACTCCAGATTTCTGTTTTTTTCATCTTAATTATTGTTTGTGTCACAATAAAACAACAATTTTCACCTTTAAAGTGGTAAGCATGTGGTGTAAATCAAATGGTGCTAACCCCCCAAAAATCCATTTTAATTCCAGCATGGAATGCAACAAAACAGGACAAACACCAAGGGGGATGAATACTTTTGCAAGACACTGTATATGGACGTTTATGCAAAATTTGTCCACATATGAATGAGCCTCAATGATTTTAAGACTAAAGTCCACGTAAATCTAGCTTTAAAATAAGCAGGTCATCCATTTTAAACAATTTAATCTATGGAGCTGGACTAACCAGCCCACTTATACAGCCATCTTAGCTGACTGCATTTTAAATCATTTAAATCATTTTAAATCATAAAATTATTAAATATGGGCTTGCATGATGACAAATCCCAGTTGTCATTATTTTTTATATCATGATGCAAGTCAGAGTGCACTACCCTAGTTAGTTTTAACTGCTGTCCATTAAGCTATTTTATTTTAAATTGTGCCCTTTCTACCCTTAAGTGACACAAGGAAGTAATGTAACATCTGACTGCAGTCTCTTCAGACTTGGTGAAGAGGCATGTTTTACAGTCTGACAACTAAACTATCATTTTCCCCCGCTGAAAATAATTTAAAATATTTTGACACAAAAACTGCAAAATTCTAAATGCAATAGAACAAATTTTGTAACCCTCTGATAAGATATCAAAGATCTGACAAAAACACACCATGCAAACATTTGATTGAGGATCTTCACACATTCCAGTCATATAGCAGAAGAAAAAAAACCCAACAGATTAAAAAGCTATAGTTCAAGTTTGCTTTTAGAATTTGTGAAAACATTGTTGCGTGCTTCACCTCTGATTGTTGGCAGATGGCCTCCACAGGAACATGATCACAAGCAAGATAGTAGAGAAGAGAAAACGCCAGAATGCATCATCTATCCACATCTCCCTCCAGTCCTGCAGGAGACATGCAGTACGGAGTAGCACAGATCATTAAAGAATAGTCCACAAAATGATGCATAAACAATTAGGATAAGCAACATAGCATTAATACACAGATATATCACAATAAAATGTTTGTAAAATATTTATTTAAAAAAAGCGCCCAAGAGAACAGACAATGCAGGACAGGACAACAGTTGTGTCACGTTAGTATTGTTATGAAAAAAAAAGCTATTGGTAACAAAATAAATAAAATAGATCATGAAAATGAGAGACATTTCAACTGGTTAAAAATGATAATAGCACAATGAGGTTACCATCCAATCAGCTACTTGTTGCTGTGCAGTTTAATACAACAATGTGACCCCACTGTCTGGTATGAACATGCTCTCTATGAATGGTCTAATCTTTGCTATGAAGCATGCAACTGGTTAGACATACTGAAAAATAAAAATACTGTAAAATATTTGTCGATACGAGCATGTCTAGTTATTATCCTTCTCTATTTGAAAATAATTAAATTACACTCACAGACTGGCAGTTTGATAACTTGAAGGTCTTTGTTGTCCAAATGATAAAAATGACTGAAGCTGTAATGTAAACAACAACAAGAAAAGAATATTTCTTAAGTATTTTATTTGAATGGACCATTTTAATTCATAATCACAATGTTTCAAAAGGATCTCACCTATGACTGCAAAGATGAGAGTGTTGGTGAAGTGGCGGTAAAGGGAGAGCTTAACCACATTTCTCCTAAGCCGCAAAAGCTTCATGGTCTGTCCCAAGCTTATGAATATGTGACTCGGTGTCAAGGACAAAATCGTGAGCTTACAGTTAAATTAAATCACACATTTCACATATAATCCTGAGTGCAAAAAACATTCACACATTACTAATACTACACTCTTTTCCTAGCAGAGCTTTGCAGAGGCCATTGGGTATTGCAAAGCCTACAGAAAGTCTCAAAATAAACCTAATATGCAGTTGAGATAAGATGCATATTATAACTCACTGTTTACTTTCAGATTCTGGAACAAAATCACCACAAAAGGAAAGTGCCTAAAACACTCTATGCATTTACTGTAAGCTTTGAAAAAAAGAAGGAGATAGCAAAATGGAGCAAAAACAAAAGAACAGAAAGGACCATTTAGAAACTCACATACAGAAAAGCAGCATTGCATAGCCATTAAGAGAGGGAGCAAGTTCAGGGGGGGGGGGGGGGAGGAGAGAAACACAGACAGTGCAATGCAGGATATCCACCAGCAGAGGGTAGAGTCGAGCACAGCCAGTGGAATGGCAGCCAGCAACACTAGGTCATCTTCAGCCTGGCAGGATAATAGAGAGGAACGATGGAGAAGGGAGAAAAAGAGGAAAAAACAAGAGGGGCAGCTCCATGACACCACCACAGTTGTGTATACACTCACAGTTCAGACCAAGCCAACAGGTAAGCAGTGTGCAGTTTGCAAAGTAAGCTCAAAGGAAAAGATAAACCACCATTACAAAGTTAGATGCCAACAAAACAGATGCAGCTCACAATAAGGATAGAGGGTCCAAAGGAATTTGTGCCATCCCCCCCAAAATGTGTGTTTTTCAGATTTTGCAATTCATTTCTAAATCACCATCTTTTGGCTGCTCCCGTTAGGTTCCGCATATTTTATTTGGCATAAATTTTACACCGGATCCCCTTCCTGACGCAACCCTCCCCAATCTATCCGGGCTGGTCCCAAGCCCGGGACTAAGTATGCACTGGCTTGTGCAACTCCAGTGGCTGGGTAATTTACCTAATCTGCATGTCTTTGGACTGTGGGGGAAATTGGAGCACCCAGAGGAAACCCACACAGACACGGGGAAAACAAGCAAACTCCACACAGAAAGGCCCCCCATCAGCTGTAAGGTTCAAACCCAGAACCTTCTTGTTGTGAGGTGACAGTGCTAAACACTGCACCACCATGCTGCCCTGTTTTTATCTTCTATAACATCAAATAATGACAAGTTTTTTTTTTCAAAAATTACAAAGCTATATAATATTTAAGTGAAATATTGACTTTCACATTATTAGTGCACTTACTACTGTTCAAAAATAAAATCATATGAAAAAAAACATATGCGTATACGTTACCAAAACTGTAAAATGATTTGATGCTGCTGCTTTGATAAGCAGTATTCATTTCACTCCTTGGGTTTGAGATGGAAGAACCTCAGTGTGTGTTCCCTTGTGCCTTACACATAAACTGACTACCTGATCTGAACTAATTGCTGGGTTCCTGCTCAGTCTCCTTTTATGGTTTTAATGGTTTAGTTTTGTCATAATATGTCCTGGATTTTCTCTACACAGAAATGTAAACAAAACAACTGTATACGCACTGTGTGAATTAGCACTGCACTGATTTATAGTGTGGGTAGATAATTTACAACGATGAGTCGTGGCACTTACTTACCAAAAGTACCTGTTGCTAGAGGTGAGCGATATGACAAAAATATCATGTCACATTTCCCAAAGATATTTCTAAGACCTATGATGTGCATCACAAAATATAGGTTTGCTCACAAACGGGCAGCAATACAGTATTGTTACATAAGTGTTATAAATACTGAAGAATTTGTTAACAACATATCTATAATAAATGCATTTTCAATTTTTATATTAAAATACACAGAAAATAAATTTAAACAATTCAGCCACACTATCAGATCAACCAGTTCCAGTCAGTTTGCAATCATTTATAAATAAATAAATAAATACACAATATCTCAGTGTACTGTAACATAATTTACCATGATATTGGTATTATATTGACATATCACTCAGCCCAACCGGGTACTAATCGCGCTAACATTATTCCATTCCTTTGAAATTATAGGGAGTGTCGTAAAAGGTTTCGATCATTGTGTAATAAAAAATAGCAGCCAAGTCTTCTTAAACATTAAATGAATTACTGCATATCTGATCCTATATCAACTGTGCAGTGGCTCTGCATTAAAAAAAATTAAGATAAAAAAAAAGGGGGGGGAACCCCACCCACACACAGTATGGATTCAATAGACGGCTAACACAAAGGATATCCACCACACAATGCAAGAGTCAGTGACAGCCAGAACAATGTCACACAGTAGTCTGCTGGAGCTCCCTTGCTCCTGTGAGAAAGACATGTTTGCTTTCAACAACTTCAACAGCAGAACCATATTAGTATCCTTAAATTCTTGAAATTGAGCAGAGATCAGCATGAAAGAAAAAAAAAAATCCATCAATTGATTGTGTAGAACATGCGCTTCCTTGCTGTGCTGAAAATTGGAAGTGAACTGCTGATCACATTTACAGTTGTAAATGATATGATTAGGGTAGTAGGTGACTCACAGTACCAGTCAAACGTTTGGACACACCTAACCCAATGGTTTTTCTTTATTTTTATTAAGACACTTCATGCCTTAAAGTAATGATGGGGGTCCTCTTTACTTAGTTGAGTGGTTCTTGACATAATGTGGATTGTTTTAGGGATATTTACTGTACTTTTATTATTTAATATTTATTGTTAGATCTCAAACACATTAAGAAGGCAAGAAATTGCACTAATTAACTTTTGACGAGACACACCTATTAATTGAAAAGCATTCCAGGTGACTACCTCATGAAGCTGGTTAAGATAATTCCAATAGTGTGCAAAGCGTCATCAAGGTAAGCGGTGACTACTTTGAAGAACCTAAAACATGAAACAAGTTTAACACTTTGTAGGTACAATACACAGTCCGTTTAAGAACTACAACAGTCCCTTTAAGGAGTACAACTCTCATCACCAGCTTCCGCGTTGACCTGCGTCACGCGGGGGCGGGATCACCAACGCCGCATCCTCCATGAAAGCATAAGAAACCCGGGAACTCCTAGCTCCTCCTCTTTTGGCGGCGTGATTCAACACAGACACAAGGAGGAATCGCTCGCTCCGCGAGCAAACCCAAAAAGACGTCTTTTCTTTCTTGCAAGAATCAGAGTTTCGCACTTTTCCTTGTTTACCTTTGGCCACGGTAGACTCTAAGATCACACAATTTCAAACTCAGCTTGAGTTTACAACCAGTTTTTCATTTGTTCCTTATAAGTGCGTACAACACTGCAACCAGGCAGTTATTTTAAAGTTAAAAAGCGACTGGATCCTTTTTAACTCAAAAGCTGTGCACATTGTTTAATCAGAGACTCTCTTTTCATCACGAGCGACCACGCGTCGGATCAAGAAGTTCTCTGCTCCACGGAATCGATTCACGGAGACCTCCACAACGCCTGACCACCTCCACCAGGCCTGACACACTCACACACACATACCTAGATAGCATCCCACGCTAGCCTTCTGCTCAGGCCATAGGGCCTTTCACACACACAGGCCACACACACAAGCACACATTAGCAACACGTGCTAATTCTTTGTTTTACTTAGATAACATTCCTTTGCCTTAGCTAGCAACCAAGCTAGGCCTCACCAGGCCTGACACACACAAGCACATCTTAATTGGCACACAAAGCTAATCTTTTGTTTTCACCACAACACACTCACACACCCACCATATCATATTTGTATATAATGATTCCATCTGCTATTATCCATTTTTATCTTTGTTATAATAAATTCCATTATTATTGAAACTGTGTGTATTTATTTGTGTTCCAATATTTCTGAAGTTGCCCAATCTCCCAAAGAATTCAAAAAGGTGCATATGATTTATGTAATATGGTAAGTGATCATAATAATTTGGAATATACCATAATTTAGCTGTTTGGTAATTTATTATTAAGCACCAAAATTAATGGTATTAATGAGACTGATTCCATGAGTGATTTAATGATATGAGACTGATTCAATGAATGATTCACTGAAAACGATTCAAATGAGACTGATTCAATTTTAATTATTAACCTTCAGATTTAATGAGATTGATCACTCAATTACCCAAATGCACCCACAACTTCTTTTGTTTACCACATAATTCCATATATGATCTATGTCATTTAATAGTTTTGGCATCTTCAGTAGTGTTCTACAATGTAGAAAATAGTCAAAATACAGAAAAACCTATGAATGAGTAGGGGTGTCCAAACTTTGAACTAGTAATGTATCTACTAGGGGAATTCTGAAATATAAAGATTGTAAGTCACTTGATTGAGACACTCCTTACCGAGTTGACTCTGAGAATCCCCTCAACAACGGAGAAGCCGAGATAGAGCAGTCCTACTCCTACCACCCTGTGCAGCAA
The DNA here is from genome assembly GCF_027579695.1 of Neoarius graeffei. Lineage (NCBI taxonomy): Eukaryota > Metazoa > Chordata > Actinopteri > Siluriformes > Ariidae > Neoarius > Neoarius graeffei. The sequence goes on along the minus strand of NC_083585.1, from coordinate 33,856,488 downwards.
TGCTCCAAGCCTTGGTCTGCAAAAACGAAATATCACTAAATAAGGGTTATGCTTTGATGAGCTCCATTATTACTGAAGCTTGGTAATGAATATATTCCAAATTGATCAGTGATGTACTTAAAACAGTTAACAAAAGATGCTCAAAAAAAAAACCCAAACCCCAAGAAGTGTCACGACTGTGAAAAAATTAAGCCACTTACTTGACAATACCATAACCCAGGCTGGCAATTATGACAAGCACTCGAGCCAGAGTTCTCTTCACAGCAGAAAATACCTCAGCAAACACCACCGCACCCTGGACTACAAAACAAAATAAATACTAGCTCTTTCACTGGACAGGATCCATTGCTCAATGAACCAGGATTGGGAATTTTAATCAAATAATTGTGAGTTTCTGTACTTGGTGAAGATATCCCTAAAACAAATCCACATTATGTCAAGAACCACTCAACTAAGTAAAAAGAAATGACATCCATCATTACTTTAAGGCATGAAGTGTCTTAATAAAAATAAAGAAAAACCATTGGGTTAGAAGGAAACCCTGTTTCAAAACTTTGATTCAGAGCAATTGCATCAGGGTGCATTATCTGACACACTACAAATCAACTTGTCCTTATTAAAAATCAATATCTTCAAATTATATGACTGTGATAGAACCTCGTCATTACAAGATCTTAAATGTACTTAGCTGAAAAGGGCCTGGAAGTCACAAAGGAGGTCAAGTGTTAACATTAGGGCAGATTTTGTGTTCTGACTACCCTACATTCCATCACCCACTCAGAAATTTAGCTTTGAACTTGTTCAGAGATTGCAATTAATGAGTGAATGCTGGCCAACTGCTGATGTGTCATGAACATGAATCTTGCAGTTGCTCTGCTTGTAAAGCTGCATACCACAACCAAGAACCACACCCACCTCCTCCAAGGTTTTCTACTACCCAGAAAGAAAAACTCATATCTGTCGAATGAAAACTGAACAATATAAAAAAAAATGTTGCTGTCTGAAGTATTTTAATATTAGCTAAATGTTTACACGTCTGCTACAGGTCATTATATTAATCAGTCAGCTTACTAAACTACTTTTGTATAAATATGCAGGTGATTATAGAAATTCAGACCATTTCTCAATCACCTCGAATGACTCTGCAAAATGGCGGCCAATCGCTTTATCACTGTAAGTGAGGATGAATTACAAATTATGAAAGAAAATGCTGTTCCTAAAAGCACTAAAGATGCTACATAGTTTGGTCTAAAACTATTCAAAGATGATGTGGAACTGATTTATTTTAATGATTTCAAAACAAAAGTATTTTGTGTGAGTCAGTATATAAAAGTGACAACCCTGTGCTGCGCTATTATATTTGCATGCCGCTTTGGAAGTTTAAAATAAATTATTTTTTTAATTATAAAAATCACCTGTGTATTTATACTAAAACAGTTATCCGCCTCAGGCTCATCTGACCTGAATAACCTCAGCTTCATCTCAATTATTATTCACTTCACCTTCAGCAAATAACTGTAAATTAATCTAACAAAATGGTTACCAAGCAGGCATGCAAACTATGTAGTTGGCACTTAGTAATTTTAGTCACCCGACATTGCAGAGCATCTCATTCACTCACTTTTGCTGTTTATTATTTTATCTGAATCTTACTTGTTATTCTTTGAACATCTAAAAAGTACTTCAGAAAGATCATTATTGTGAGATTTGAAACTTGCATTATTGCAGAAGTTGGGTTTGACAAACACTGTCATCATTATGGACACCGGATATTGCTTCTCCTCTTATTTTAAGGTTTCAAATGTAAGAAAATCTATTTTACTACTCATAACTAGTATTTTGAAGAATTGGAGAATTCGCTATACTACATACCTCTGTTCTCTCTATCTTGCACTGTGCTATGTGGAGAGCAAAACCAATGACATAAGCTCAATACTTTGTCAGTCAATACTGCTGACAAAAAAAATGTACAATTTGAAAAAGCATCAAAAGTCAGCGGTCACGATGCTAGAGATGTGAATTTTAGCGTGCATGAGCAATAGTTCTAGTACTAATAGAACCCAAATTGCCATGCACCAACCTATATATCGAATATATTGCTGACATCATAAACTTGGAAGGAATGCGAATACCCCCAAGGTCCTAGAATGCTCCATAGACCAGTTATCACTAAAACTTTCTGCTACTTAGAAGTATTGTTTAATTATAGAACTGATGCCCCAAGAACTTTGGGATTGCCCACACTTGTGTCTGTGAAGTTCTCATTTCGTCTAGCGCACTAGCAATCATGCCATCTATTTTTGCCTTGCTCTGTTGACAGACTTCTAAATTCTGAAGAAGACAAATTAAGTCATGCCCATAAGGTTGGAACAACTAAACTTAATATTAGTTTAGGTAATTTTTAGAAGCACTTTCATTATATTTCTTGAGATTCTCTTTACAGTGGGGCTTAAAAGTTTGTGAACCCTTTAGAATTTTCTATATTTCTGCATAAATATGACCTAAAACATCATCAGATTTTCACACAAGTCCTAAAAGTAGATAAAGATAATCCAGTTAAACAAATGAGACAAAAATATTATACTAGGTCATTTTATTTATTGAGGAAAATGATCCAATATTACATATCTGTGAGTGGCAAAAGTATGTGAACCTTTACATTCAGTATCTGGTGTGACCCCCTTGTGCAGCAATAACTGCAACTAAGCGTTTCCGGTAACTGTTGATCAGTCCTGCACACCGGTTTGGAGGAATTTTAGCCCATTCCTCCGAACAGAACAGCTTCAACTCTGGGATGTTGGTGGGTTTCCTCACATGAACTGCTCGCTCCAGGTCCTTCCACAACATTTTGATTGGATTAAGGTAAGGACTTTGACTTGGCCATTCCAAAACATTAACTTTTTATTCTTCTTTAACCATTCTTTGGTAGAACAACTTGTGTGCTTCGGGTCGTTGTCTTGCTGCATGACCCACCTTCTCTTGAGATTCAGTTCAGGGACAGATGTCCTGACATTTTCCTTTAGAATTCGCTGGTATAATTCAGAATTCATTGTTCCATCAATGATGGCAAGCCATCCTGGCCCAGATGCAGCAAAACAGGCCCAAACCATGAGACTACCACCACCATGTTTCACAGATGGGATAAGGTTCTTGTGCTGGAATGCAATGTTTTCCTTTCTCCAAACATAACGCTTCTCATTTAAACCAAAAAGTTAACTTTTTTCTCATCCGTCCACAAAACATTTTTCCAATAGCCTTCTGGTTTGTCCAAGTGGTCTTTAGCAAACTGCAGATGAGCAGCAATGTTCTTTTTGGAGAGCAGTGGCTTTCTCCTTGCAACCCTGCCATGCACACCATTTTTGTTCAGTGTTTTCCTGATAGTGAACTCATGAACATTAACATTAGCCAATGTGAGAGAGGCCTTCAGTTGCTTAGAAGTTACCCTGGGGTCCTTTGTGACCTCGCCGACTATTACATGCCTTGCTCTTGGAGTGATCTTTGTTGGTCGACCACTCCTGGGGAGGGTAACAATGGTCTTGAATTTCCTCCATTTGTACACAATCTGTCTGGCTGTGGATTGGTGGAGTCCAAACTCTTTATAGATGGTTTTGTAACCTTTTCCAGTCTGATGAGCATCAACAATGCTTTTTCTGAGGTCCTCAGAAATCTCCTTTGCTTGTGCCATGATACACTTCCACAAACGTGTTGTGAAGATCAGACTTTGATAGATCCCTGTTCTTTAAATAAAACAGGGTGCCCACTCACACCTGATTGTCATCCCATTGATTGAAAACACCTGACTCTAATTTCACCTTCAAATTAACTGCTAATCCTAGAGGTTCACATACTTTTGCCACTCACAAATATGTAATATTGGATCATTTCCCTCAATAAATAAATTACTAAGTATAATATTTTTTGTCTCATTTGTTTAACTGGGTTCTCTTTATCTACTTTTAGGACTTGTGTGAAAATTTGATGATGTTTTTGGTCATATTTATGCAGAAATATAGAAAATTCTAAAGGGTTCACAAACTTTCAAGCACCACTGTATATCCTGACAGCAATGAATAAATCAAATGCTCTGACAAAAGATAAATGAAATAAAAAAAAATCTGTGGCAGTTGCAGAGCTATAGAAAGCCTGTCCAATCATTTTATTTAGGCCTACCTGCATGCATTCTGCCTGTGCACTCATTGCGGGTGACTGGAGTCTTCCACAAGGCACGGCAGACATATTGCTAAAGCTTGCAAGCTAGTCGACAGTCGAGAGTACTAACAATAGCCATGCCTGTTGTTTACATTCTTTATAATAACGTCAGGCGTTTTCTTACATGTGAATGCAACATGACGCAGGATATGACAATGTTGCCCTATGTTCCTCCTCCCCAATGTGCTCCCTCATGGACTCGTCCTCCAGCAGTAGTCAGACAGTGTGCATTCATGTGTTTAGGAGGAGTGGTGACTTTGGAGCGAGGGTTGAAGGGAGGGAGTGGGATTTTTGTTTGGATAATTTAAAAATCTAGTTTACTCTTGCTGGTTTCTCCACAATTACCTACACTACCAAGCTCATCAAAAGAGTTACAGGTTTATGTAAATTTGGTGCCAAAGATGACATTAGCATTTAACACAGAATGATTTATCTCAAACAATTTGAAGAGTATGAGTCATCTCTTCAAAACACAAAAAGACTGGACACTGATGCTTCAACTGAACTAGCAGATCTTTTGGCAAAAAGAACAAATGCAGCTATAAAACCTGAAATGAAATTATGCCCAAGATGCCACTTGCTACTCTGCACTAATGCTTCTTCAGTACTTTCATGTTAGATTTTGTTAATTAAATGCACATTTGTGAATAAACACTGCCATTTTACACATACAATCTTGAATTTTTTTTCATAATATTAAACCTGTTGGCAAATGAAATGTTGGGGGACATACGTATAGTACTAGGATAAAAGTTTAACCCCTTCAGACACAAGGAAAAAATTGCTATGGTACTTCATGTGTACAATTGTACACATTATGTCCGAAGGGGTTAAGCATGCACAAATTCAGGTCCGTAGCTACTCGTCAAATGGATTTTATGGCTCTCAAAATTCCCCCCCCAATTTTAGCAATTTCAGTCATATATGCAGTCTGTGAACCTAGCAGCACTTTCCAAATGAAACTTTGTGGATACATTACACATGACATAATACAAGCTACAAGAAAGAAAATTAAGGTATACTATATAGTAAGGAAATGTTTTGCTAATTTTTCAAAACACTAGTCACAAGCAGTACAATTGATTTTCTTTAAAATGTGAAAAATTATAACTCAGAGTAGAAGCATTATTTGGAATCCATAAAAGTATCAGTGGCATCAGACTGAACTACTGCAAGTGTCCAGCTAGTTGTAAGTCAATAAGTAGAACATTGCCCTTTTAGTGACCATCTGAATTGTGCTTCATAATTATTTTTTCAAGTGAATATTTTTTTTTGGCCTTTTGAAGGGCCCAGATTTCCAATAAAGACAGATAGAGCTTTGACCTTATCTAGTATCCCTGAGAAGTATCTCAGCTCTGACTAGAAAATTTTTACAAAATACAAGAGCACAGCTTTGTTGGAACATTCAAATAAAAGCCAACAAACAGTGGAAAAAGCATCTTTTGTAGAAATTAAGACAGCAACCCCCCAATATAAAACTGGCTATATTTTGTGAAGTATCAATATCTGATCAGCATTACTTGGTAATTCTCCATTATTCTCCACCAAACTTCAGTCTTAACCTAAAATAAGTCTGAAGTAATTTGAAGACACTGATGTAACTTTTTGGAATTTGGTTGAATTGACATGGAATGACCCAGTAAAAATTAGATAATATTTCAATGCTTTACTTAAACATTGATATGAAGAAGTTGTTTTTTTTTCTTCTTTGCATTAATGTGAAGTTTGGATGACAAAAGAACATGGTCTGAAAGAAATGAGGACTTGCTGCTTTCTAATGTTTTTCATCAGAAATATGGATGACAAGATTTTACCCGAGAAGCCATCATAGCAGACTCTCTGAAACTCTGCATAGTAGACAGCCTTCTCTAGCATGCCTAGGAAAATGACGCCTCCGATCCAGAACTGGATACGCAACAGGTCTCTCCAGTAGCAGGCAGAGAGAACAAGCCACAGCACCCCCAACAACACATAAATGATGCACATCACCATGTAGAACTGAAGGAGGAATCCCATAAAATACAAGGATGTTATAATACAATGAGGATGAACACAACAACTATGCCAGGCAAAAGAATGATTTTCCAGACTTACAATCATCAGAGGCCACTCTGAGGCTGAGATATACTGATGAGGCCCATACATGTTGATTTCCACTGTGGACAGAGTAAACTTACTCAGCAAAAAATCTAACCAAATTCACGTACCTCTGTGCTATTACTCCACAGTTATCTTTTGTACATCTTACACGTAATGCTCCATTTTGTCTCTGTGCCTGGATTTCTTATGTGGATAATGAACATGTAAGGACTGTCCTCCCATGTCTCTGCCACTGCGTCACGTGCATGTTTCTGGCACAACAACAGAAAAATGGGTTATATAACAAGAAACTCTGAATTAAAGGCTAGAGAAAGCTCTGGACCTGCGCTAAACTAACTTACTGAATCTCTGACAGTTGGTTGACTCTTGCTTTTGGTTTCTGAGACCTGCAGAGACTCAGAGAAAAGATATAGATCAGTAATTTAGAACATTGTACAACCCCACTTCCAAGAAAGTTAAGACACTGTAAAAAGGTAAATAAAAACAGAATGTGATGATTTGCATATCAGGAAACCCCTACATCTCATTGAAAATAGTCCAAAGACAACATATAAAAATGTTGAAATTGAAAAATCTTATTGTTTTTTGAATGCTCATTTTGAATTTTATGCCAGGAACAGGTTTCAAAAAAGTTGGGACAGGGGCACCAAAAGACTGGAAAAGTTCTGTAAATGTTCATAAAAAGGCTAGTTAGGTTCATTGGAAACAGGTCTCAAAAAAAAAAAGGCATCCCAGAGCGGCTGAGTCTCTTAGAAGTAAAGATGGGGAGGGGGTCACCATTCTGTGAAAGACTGTGTGGGCAAACAATACAATAAATTAAGAATAAAGTTCCTCAATGTAAAATTCAAAGAATCTGGGGATCACATCATCTATGGTACATATCATTATTAAAAGATTCTGAGAATCCAGAGAAACCTCTGTACACAAGGGACAAGGCTGAAAACCAACAATGGATGCCCGTGATCTTTGGGCCCTCAGGTGACAATGCATTAAAAACAGACACGATTTCATAGTGGAAATCACAGGCTCAGGAACACTTCTGAAAACCATCATCTGTGTACACAGTTCATCCACAAATGCAATTTAAAATCATTTACAGTACCAGTAAGTTTGGACACTCCTACTCATTCATAGCTTTTTCTGTATTTGGACTATTTTCTACATTGTAGAACAATACAGAAGACATCAAAACTATGAAATAACTTATGGAACATGTATGGAATTATGTGGGAAATGAAAAAGTGTTTATTTAAAAAAAAAAAAAAAGGTTGCATATTTTAAGATTCTTCAAAGTAACCACCTTGATGACCTTTTGCACACTACCGGCATTATCTTAACCAGCTTCATGAGGTAGTCACCTGGAATGCTTTTCAATTAACAGGTGTGCTGTGTCAAAAGGTAATTAGTGGAATTTCTTGACTTCTTAATGTGTTTGAGATCCAACAGTAAATAGTAAATAATAAAAATACAGTAAATAGCCCTATTCCACAACTGTAGTAATCCATATTCATACATGTCAACCTATACGAAATGTCCATATTTTATACGGATTTGATTCAATAAACGTAGTATACGGGCGTACAAATAGTTATACGGATTCTTTAAAAAAACTTCAATATTTATTTAGAGCTATAATCAATTCCCACGATGATAAAAGAGCGCATAACATTTACAAACGTACTGTACACCACAGAAAGCACAGCCAGCCAGTAAAGAGTCTTATGAAATCGCGTTATCTTGTGGTAGCGAGACTTCGTTCCACTTTTGATCATGCGCACACCGCATTGCGAGAATCCCGCCAACCATGAAGTAACATTTTGTTTGAAAAGCGTATTTACACCTGAGCGACTTTCAATAGCGACTGAAAAGATTCTGAATGGGCACTCCGGCAAAGAAACTCAAAACACAATACAGCGGTAGGTTTCTCCCTGAATGGAAGGACCTTTTCAATGGCATAATCCAACCGGCAGCCTCCAAAAACGAAGAATACACACACTGCGTGCGCGTGACATCAAAGTTGCAGCATCAGGAGTGTATGATGTGAAAGAACATTTCAAATCGAAACTACATCAGCGGAATGCAAGCCAAAGGCAAAATCAGCCACTGATGACAGTATTTGCGCGCTCAAAAACTGATATGCCAACAACCGGAAAAGACAGAAAACACAAGGTAGTGGGCGTTTTAGTTCAAGTTAGGCAGTGCTCTGTTTACCCCACAGTAATGCTGACTGTGAGAGAGTTTTCTCTCAAGTCAGGAAGATACACACAGAAAGCAGAAAGAACCTGAATGCAGACACACTGACCTGGCCTACTGCAGTGTAAGATCAACACAGACACTTGCTGTGACATGCAGCCTAGTGAGGTATTGGTGCAGACTGCTAAAAAAGCTGTCATGGAGTACAATTCAGAACATTAGAGTGACACTTTTGGCCCTTTTCCACTACCCTTTTTCAGCTCACTTCAGCCCGCTTCAGCTCACTTCAGCCCGACACGGCTCGCGTTTCAACTACCAAAAACTAACACGACTCAGCTCGTTTCAGCCCTGCTTAGCCCCTAAAACTCGCACCGTTTTGGAGTGGGGCTGAAGCGAGCCAAACCGAGCCGAGTGAGGCTGGGGGCGTGAGCAGACACTCCCCTGTGTACTGATTGGTGAGGAGGAGTGTCCTCACATGCCCACACACGCCCCGCGAGCGCGCTGGGATCTGTAAACACCGCAAACCCGGAAGAAGGAGAATTACGAATTAGGAGAATTTCTGAAGCCTTATGCGCCTCGCCTCATCTATACGCTCTTGCCAGTATCTGTCCGTGTTGTCGGTGACAACAAGCCACAGCACCAAGACCAGCAACACTAACGACTCCATGTCCTCCATGTTTATTGTTTACTATCCGGGTCGTGAGACTACCGCTTAAAAGATCACTGAATCAGTGACATACAGAGCATCGTGGACGAGTTCGCGGAGCGCAAGGCTCGTCGTATGCCCTTCAAATAATGTGCGCAGTAGGCTATTGATGTTTTATTATGAGCCATGTACAGTATGTCACCTAATGTTTTTTTGTTTCTGAGTTACATGTTCGTTTGAAGGACTTAATGTACAAAATAACATAGTTGCACCCCGTAGTGTTGAAATTGGTAAACACAGTGCATTCAGTGAGGTTTGCACCGCCCTCCTTTTATTTCTGACTCTTCCTGTCACCGTTGCAACCTCTGAGCGCTCATTCGTATGCCCTTCAAATAATGTGCGCAGTATAGGCTATTGATGTTTTATTATGAGCCATGTACAGTATCCTAATGTTTTTTGTTTCTGAGTTACATGTTCGTTTGAAGGACTTGATGTACTAAATAACATAGTTGCACCCGGTAGTGTTGAAATTGGTAAACACCGCAGTTGCGGACATTTTGTAGCCTAAAATGATGTTATGATAAGCTTTAATAAAAGGGCCCGGTCATTTGCCCCGCTCCCGGCCCGACTCTGACTTGTTCCGCCACTGTCACGGATGTCACTCTTTGCGCTGCTTAACGACATCACGTGACGTCCACCCACTTTCGCTAACTCCACCCAATGTGTCCACCCACTTCCAGCCAGCACGGTTCAGCGCGGTTGTAGTCGAAATGCAACTCCAACAGCCCCGCTCAGCTCGACTCAGCACGGCACGGCTCAGCCGCGTTTGTAGTGGAAAAGCGGCATTTGTGTTTTTGTCAAACATTGGAGCTTTGTATTCATTCTGAAGGTTTATTGTTATTAATATTGAATTAAAAGTAACTGGGATATATCATTGTTAATTATCATTCAAATTTTAGGTAAGTTATTTTCATTTGCATCTTATAAGGATTTTATAAGGGAAATAAGGATTTTGGAGGTTGGTTATACAGGTTTGATTGACCAAAGGTTGACATGTATGCATATTATGTCAAGAACCGCTCAACTAAGAATAACAATATCCATCAATACTTTATGAAATGTAAAATTTTATATATTTTTTTAAATAATTTTTTTTCACACACAGCTGAAATACACCGTAGTTACAGTACAACAGTGTACAAATTTACTAATTACAATAATTAACATCAAAGTAGTAATTACAGTGTATTTTAATGGGTGTGTCAAAGTAACAACTCCATGATTTGATCATGAATTAACTGAAAATAAATATTGTGCCTAATGACTAGACAGATAGAGATGACTGGGGAAACTAGAAATTAATTGAAATCAAAATATAAAAAACATAACTGCAATTAAGTGATAATGTTGCAATACACCCTTCTGAGCATAAAGCAAATATTTTCATTTCTTCCACAACACCTCCATACTGTATGTGACTCCAAATATCATGAAAAAGTACTTTTATTTTCCCATATGCCAACCCCTGAATATAAAGTACATTATAATTACTTCTACTATAAATACGGAGGTGATTATAGAAAACTGCGCGCCAAATGATCGAGAAATTCTGACTATTTCTTGATAATCACCTCGAGTGACTCATAAAAATGGCTGCCAATCACCGTCACTGCAAATGAGGAAGAATTAATAAATTATGAAAGAAAATGCTGTTCCTAAACACAATAAAGATGCTACAAAGTTTGGTCTAAAACTATTCAAAAGGTAAGGTGGAACTGTGATTTATTTATTTTATTTCAAAACAAAGTATTTTATGTGAGTCGGCAGAGATAAGTGACAAGCCTGCATGCTTTACATTTTTATGTCACTTTTGAAGTTTAAAATAAATTATTTTTTAATACGATTTTTTAAAAAATAAATCCATTATTTTTATTTATTTAATTTATAAATTAAATAAATAAAAATAAATGTAGTATTTATACTAAAACAATTATCCGCCTCAGGCTCAGTGAATATCAACCGAGACATCTTCTCGGTTATTATTCACCTTGCCTTCAGCAAATAATTGTTAATCATAATTATAGATAACTATAGTTGTCTCTGCCCTCTTAATACATTCAGACCGTTACATTCAAAAAATGTGGTCTGAGCATACACAGAGTAAAAACTTTATCATCAGGAACACTCTTATTTGATATGTTGTGCCATCATTCAACTCCTTTACCTCCTTCTTCCCTTGTGTATTATAAAAACAAAGTATTCATTCAATAGCTCATCTGAAAAAGACTGAATAAGGTACAGTTTCTTTTATCATATAAAACAACTATTTAGTTAACATATACATCTCACCCCTTCAGTTTTCAGCTCTATAGGCAAAATGAACTCCGACAGTGCCAACTGTAATAAGTAAACATAAAAAAGGAATGCCAAATGAGTCAAATGATTAAAGAGACAGCCCATCTTGTATGCACACTCAGTACCCCATCATATAACCTAAGCACACTGATCTGTTATTACTACAAACAAAATGCTTATCATTAATAATCAGCTATCATGTTGCTGAGATTTTAGAAAGCAGTAATATTTGAATCTTCACATAAAATAAAAGTCAGCATACCTCATTTTTCGTCACGTGCTGGTGGCAATTAATCTGATAGCTGTGAATAATATAGTAACCACTATCGCCACTCTTAGACACTACAGAACTGTTGAAGTACGCTTGTGCTCTTTGAGGCTGTCAGACACAAATCACAGAAGCAAATTCATACAGACATACTTTAAAAGTATTAATAAATGCATCAAACTTTCTGTAACCAACAAATAAAGCAGTATACTGACATTCAGATCAAATGCTTCTTCAAAGCACCGGCAGCTACGTAGATACCAGGATATAGACAGGTTTACAGGAGGACTGCATTCTTCTCCAAGCCCTGAAACAGCATGAAAGAACAGTTTAGGGTAGGTCATTATGGAGAAACCAAGAATAAGCTAGATTTTGAAAGAATCCAACTGAAAAATCCCATCCCCTCCCTTCAATGTCACTCCTCAAAAACACATGAACACGCACTGCCCGATTACTGCTGGAGGACGAGTCGACGAGAGAGCACGTTGGGGGGGGGGGGGGGGGGGGGGGGGGGGAGCGTACCACATCTTGGTCATATCCATCTAAATTATGTCTCATTCTAATGTAAGAAAACACCTAAAATTTTCATAATGAATGTAAACAACGAACATGTTAGAACTTACAGCTGTCAACTAACTCGCTAGCTTTAGCAATATGTCTGCCTTGCCTTGTAGAAGTCTCTGGTCACATGCAATGAGTGCACAGGCAGAATGTACAGAGGTAAGTAAGTTGATGGACATGTACATCATCCAATCAGGCCTGAGTTTCCCAAAAGTATTGCAGCACAAAGATCATCATTAAATGGTAGAGCGAGCAGCACAATAAAAACACTCTCTCCTAGTTAAGATGCTCTTAGCGTTAAGAGGCTTTCCCACCCCAGTTCATTCGGACCGAATGATTAGACAAGCTTTTTTACAGCCCTGCATCTTCCACGACTGACTTTTTTTCCTTTTTATTGTCAGAGCATTTGATTTATTCACTGCTGTTGGGATGTAAACAGAATTTCAAGAAATATAACAAAAAAGTGACCTACCCTAGTTTCAAATGTTGTCTGTGTAAATAGTACCTTCATTTTTTAAAGGCCAGAAATTATTAAGACTGTTTACTGGGGGAAAAAATGTTTGAAGTAAGGCAAAACCATATTAATTGTATACTTACATTTGATTGCAATCAGGGTGTTATTAAACATTGTCTTTGAGAAATAGAAGTAGTTTTGTTTCTTTACCAATTCCTGCAAAGTGAAAATCAAAGAGCGAAAGAGACAGAGAGAAAACTTTAGCATGCCAGGGATATGGATAATAATATGGGTGTGAAAAAGATTCACCAGCACTTCCTTATCTAGCTACAGTTGTTGTCAGAAGTTTACATACAGTGACATGAATGTCATGGCAATATTTGGGCTTTCAGTAATTTCTTTGAACTTTTTTTTTCTGTGGCAGAATGTACAGCATATATCTTTAATTTAAAAAAAATTTTGATGGACAAGTTTTAATTTTCTTTGGGTTTTCTGAAATCAGTACAGGTCAAAATTATACATACAGGGTCATAAATATACATACAACACACCTAATATTTGGGTAAAATGTCTCTTCACAAGATTCACCTTGACCAAACATTTTTGTTTACCCTGAACAAGCTTCTGGCAGAATTCTGGTTGGATATTTCATGACTCTTCATGGTAGAATTGGTAGAGTTCAATTAAATTTGTTTTTTTCCCCCTTGGTATAGAGACTACTTATAAGCACGGTCCATATATTTTCAATAGGTTTGAAGTCAGGGCTTGTTTTAAGCTTAATGTTAGCCTGCTTTATCCTCCACAACCAGTTCTGATATGTGTTTGGGTTCATTGTCTTGTTATAACTCCCAAGTTGTGTTCCAAGTTTCTGATGGTTTATGCTGAAGAATTCTGAGGTAGTCCTCCTTCTTCATTATTCCATCCACTTTGTGCAATGAACCAGTTCCACTGGCAGCAAAACAGACCCAGAGCATGAGGAGTCTACCACCACCAGCTGGTACAGTGTCCCTCTGTACATGGTGATCATTGTGGCCAAACAACTCAATCTTTGTCTTATCTGACTATACAGCTATCCTCCAGAAGGCTTTTTCTTTGTCCGTGTGGTCAGCTTCAAACTTTAGTTAAGCTTGATGTCAATTTTGGAGCAGGGGATTATTTCTTGGATAGCAGCCTCTTAGGCCATGGTGATCTGAACTGTAGAGAGTGATCCATTAGCTTCCAGTTCATGGCAGGGCTGTGCCATGGTGGTTCCCAGGTTGTTCCTGACCATCCAAACCAATTTCCTTTCAGCTGAGGGTGACAGTTTGTATTTTCTTGAAGCAAAAAGTGGCTTGGCAAAGTGACTACACCTCCCAGTAACTTGCATACTATTGTTTGAACTGATCTTGGAATTTGCAGTTGTTTAGAAATGGTTCCAAGAGACATTCTGGAGTTGTGTACATCTGCTAGCTTTGCATCTTCTAGCCCTGCTAGTGTTTTTTTTTTAATTAAAGATGTATGCTATACATCCTGCTACAGAAAAAGAATAGTTCAAAGAAACTACCGAAAGCCCAAATATTGCCATGATATTCATATCCAAGATGACATTCATGTTACTGTATGAAAACTTCTGACCACAACTGTACATAAGTTCACTTTACAAATATTAGATCCATCTCAGCTGCCAGTTCGCGAACAAAACACATCGTAAACCATTATATAAGAAATGCAATAAAATAAGAGAGTTAGTAGCTGGAGTTGTTTTTCGTGTCAAACTTAAACAGTAATAGGTCATCGCATTAAAATAATTAGCACCAGTAGTTAAAAGCTTGCTAAACAGATAACCCACACTAGCAGGCTAGTTTGCTAGTATCAGGAAATCGTTTGATATTACAACTGATTGTAGAAATTATTTGTTAGTCTGAATGTCTTAAAACGTACATCGAATTACTGAAACCTATAATATAACACTATAGTAAAACGCTCTCTAGTTTCTTAGCTCCATGTAGCAAACCTCTGGCTAGTAGAGTCAGGAAGGCTCCTCAACTTACGCTGTCCACATCGAGTCTCCATTGCCCCCGCTCTAATATGGCATTAAACCGCGGAATGGATATTAAAATGAAAGCCAGCATAAGGAAAACATTTCTCCGATTTGGTGAGAATGCACAGTGGGTCTTAAAAGTTGCCATTTTCTGTTAGATTTCAGTGACAACTTCACCGAGTATTACTATCACTTCCTGTGTGGTATAGTGGTTATTGTGACGTCAGTCAGTAGGCGGGTCATTTGTTTTGAGAGTGTAACAAGCGGAAGTGCTGCAGGATCCGATCCATCTATGTTTCCTTGTCATTGGGTGTCCATGAAATTAAAGAATCATATAAAGTACTACAATACTGTACAAAGGTCTTAGACACGCTAATTTTTTGGGCTTTGCTATAGATTTTATTTTATGACGTCTACATTACACTACACCACACCGTGGTGTAATGGTTAGCACTGTCGCCGCACAGCAAGAAAGTTCTGGGTTCGAGCCCTTTCTGTGTGGAGTTTGTATGTTCTCCCCTTGTCTGCGTGGGTGTGCTCCGGTTTTCCCCAAAGACATGTAGGTTAGGTTCATTGGTGGCTCTCTCTGTACCCTGCCTCTTGCCCATAGTCAGCTGGGATAGGCTCCAGCATGCCTGCGACCCTGTAGAACAGGATAAGCAGCTACAGATAATAGATGGATAGTTTTGCAGGTCAGTAAAGTAAGCAGCATATTACATAACTGACACGTTTCAGACAAAAAAAAAACAAGGTTGTTCTTGGCTGACAGAAGTGGAACTGGGCGTGGCCTCAATGTTTGATGTGTCATCCATTCTGAGATGTTTCTCTGCTCACAAAAATTGTACAGAATGGTTATCCAAGTTATTGTAACCTTGCTGGCAGCTCAAACCAGTCTGATTCTGCCACTCAGTGAATGTTTTGTTTTTTAATTGCATCACTCCTAGGAAACTCTAAAGACTTGTGTGAAAATCCCAGAAATGTAGCAATTATAGAAGTACTCAACAAAATCACTTTTTTCTACATTCTGATGCTGGCCCATATCTGCATAATTTTATGCAATCGCCCTGCTGCCACACAATCACCTGATAAGATATTTGCATGATTGAATAGGTGTACAAGTGTTCCTCATTAAGTGCTCAGTGAGTGTATACAGAACTCCTTAGAAAATATAATGTTCCCATAAAACACAAAGAATTTGGCATCATCATAGATGCCATGACTATTTTGAAGGTAAAAGAGCACAAATGACAATCTAGTGATCTCAGCAGAATGTTCAAGCTCTGTGGGAATATCATGAATTAAGCAGTAGTTCACCCAGGAAAGTTTTTTTTTTTTTAATTGTGTTCAACAACATTGTTTGATCATCATTAATAACAGTACACAAAGAAGGCTTGGACAATTACAAATAGATACTTCATTGATAATGTGAAAGAAGTGTCTTTCAAAAATACTAGACAGAATCTACCCAATGAAACAGGATGAAGGGGTTTAATTTTAATTTGAGTCAGAAGTGTGAATTCTGTGAAATAATGAACAAACACAATTGTCCATCTTTACTTTTACTGTGTTTATACTGGGATCATTTGGGACACTCAAATTTATTAAGCAAAACAGTAGGACAAAAGTCCTAGTTTTGGGTGTTATATTTTATTATAAACTAGTCAGGACATTATTAATTCGCAACCAAAACTTGTTTGTTATTACCCTGGCATAAAATTATTATTTTTTTTATATAATTTGTCTCATCCATGTTGAGCAGCTGACAGTAACTCTGATACAGCTCTTAAATCTCTTGCAGTGTACACTTAAAATGTAATAAAGTTCACTTAGATATCAAAAATGCCATAGAACATGATAATGAAATATGTATTAAAGTATATATTATACTACAATTATGTTTAATATGTAATATAATGCAATATACTGTAGTAGATTACATAATACTTTTCATATGTAACAGAAGAAATATGAATACACAATTCATTTTAATTCGTAACAAGTTCACAGAGCTCTGGGGACAGCTGTGGCCTGAAGGTTAGAGAAGCAGCCTTGGGTCCAAAGGTCACCGGTTTAATTCCCGGGACTGGCAGGAAAAACGTGAGGAGAGTTGAGCAAATGAACAATACTTCCTCTCCCTCTGTATCATGGCTAAAGTGCCCTTGAGCAAGGCACCTAACCCCCAACCTATAAAAGAACACTTAATCTTTCAGTTTATCTCACACATTCAAAAATCACCGTGTAGCGCCCCCTTGCTCGCCTGGCAGTAATATGGGGTGCGCTCCCCAGGTTCTTTGACGTCAAGTCTAAAAAATTCGCAATTCAACAGAAGTACAAAAATATGAACTCTTTACTAATATACACACACGAGTTTCAGTGCAAATACAAAAACATAGATAAAACAAAATACACGCTCGTGAAACAATAGCGTTACACTTCAGTTCAACGTCCGTTGACATTTAAATACTCATTTCCCTACTCAAACAAGCTACTGGAAAACCTGGATTAGTAGCCGGTGTTACGGTCTGATCGTGCGCTGGTATAAATTTACCATGCGCAGACCGATTTTTTCCCCGGTCAACTTCCGGGAAGTCTAAATTTACCATTTCTTGCTACGATTTTGTACCGAGCATTTCAGCACATTTGTGGACTAATAGAACGCGAATTGTGACTACAATTGTGAGATTTGATTATCAGTAGACAAGAATGGTTTGGATTGAATTTTATTAGTATGTGTGTAAATGAAGTTAATAAAGTTGTTCAAAACACTTTACATTCTGACTTCGTTCTTTCATATATACTTAAATCAATATTCATGAAGATAAAGTTCATCATTCCTGGCTGCTCCTGATCAGCCTACTTGGTGCATAAACTGGAACTAAAACACGGGTAGCATTCATTCATCAAGATAGAGTGAAAATGTATTTGTGGATCGTAAATCCCACGTACGTAAATGAACGTAAATCCCATATCATATTGGGCTGGTAAATTCTGACTAGGTCCAATGACAGGAGTCTAATTATACCAGGTTGGTAAATTTGACAGAATAACTATATTATAATCATGAGGAGTCTCACTCAAATCAATATTCATCAAGATAAAGTGAAAATAATTTGTGGATCAAGTATGATCATAAATCTCTCAATAATTGGGTTGGTAAATTCTGACTAGGCCCAATGACAGCAGTCTAATTATACCAAGTTGGTAAATTTGAGAGAATAACTAAGTTATTATAATCATAAGGAGTCTTACTTAAACAAATCAATATTCATCAAGATAAAGTGTAAATAATTCAAGTATGAACTCATAAATCTCATATTAGGCTGGTAAATTCAGACTAGGCCCAATTATACCAAGTTGGTAAATTTATACTGTGGTAAATTCAGACCATGGCTGCTACAGTTTAAATTTAACTGGTAAATTCAGACTGGTGGTAAATTCAGACCGTGACACCGGCAAGTATAATGTTAACTTAAAATGTACAGTTGCACTGAAAGGCACAGAAAATAAAAAAGTACATTAAAGGAAATGAAATACAATAAATACCCAACCCTATGTTAGAGTTCTTAGGTGCAGGTCTGGTCGAATTTTCCCGATTAAAGCATTGTCCGTGGGTTTGGAAAGCGATGTCCGTGCCATAGAAGACGAGGATGAGGACGGCAATGGTGTTTTTTCCGCTTCGGCTCCGTTAGCAGTTCATACAGCAACCGTGCTGGCTACCGTTTAAAGATGCTTCAGCTGGCTGACCTGCCAACAGCGCGCGTTGTAGAGTCTGAGCCAGTCTCCACAAGTCCTCAAAACTAACAGTTTCAGCAACAACTCTTAAGTCACTTTCTGTGTCTCTTAACCTTTGCTGTTACATAACCCGGTGTGCGTCCAAAGTTACATTTTCTTTCTTTCTCTCTCTCTCTAACATAACCCTTTTTTCTGCCTCGTGTTGTTCTTCTCTCCTTCCGTTTCCTGTCCTTCCTTCTCCAACATCTGATTGGCTCATCTTTTTAACTTCCGGTTGAATGTAAAACATTAACGTATTTTATATTTTAAAATGTATTATTAAAACATTTTAACACATGAACAACATACATGAATTGCGTGCACATGAATAAAAATAAACAAAATAAACATATGTACATAGTCTGTGAAGATTCTCAATCATCCAGGTCATAGTAAACTGTGGGTGGTAGAAAAGGGCAACTGGACTTGCTTGAAGATTCTTGAAAACGTTTCACCTCTCGTCCAAAAGGCTTCCTCAGTTCTGTCTGACTAATAGGGAGTATCAGATATTTATCCTCTCCTGGCTCAGAATCAGAATTCTGATGACCAGCTCATCTAAGGTGTCACTGAGGCATCATGTTGGTGTGGGTCGCTGGAGGCTGGGTGTGAATGGCGAGTCATTAGGGTGATCAAAGGATTGCCCGTTAGGGTGATCAATGGCAATCTGACTCTCTCTGTCCTCCTGTGAGTCCCCGAAAACAGCTGGGTCCTGGCGTACACCCAGCCGTCTGGGAAGAGTGTCCAAGACCACCTTGTAGATGGTTGACAAATGATGTCTTAGACCCCCACCTCTGTTCAGTGATGGCCGTTCCAGGTTTACAAAAATGGCTTCTTTGACTCCTCGCTCATACCAACGATCCTCTCTGGCTAAAATGCGTACGTCACAATCCCGAAATGAGTGTCCTTCATTGTTAAGATGAATGTAGACAGCCGAGTCCTGGCCTGAGGAGCTGGCTCTCCTGTGTTGGGCCAAGCGCCTGTATAGCGGTTGCTTCGTCTCCCCAATATACGAATTTGTGCAATTCTCACTGCACTGAATTGCATACACTACGTTGTCCTGTTTGTGTCTGGGTATTCTGTCCTTAGGGTGGACCAGTTTCTACTTCAGGGTGTTATTGGGTCTGAAATGTACTGGAATGTTGTGTTTGTAGAAGATCCTCCTGAGTTTCTCAGATAGACCAGAAATGTAGGGAATGACAATGTTCTTGCGTTTGTTCCTGTTATCATCCTTGTCAGTTATGTTCCTTTTTATGCTCTTTAGGAAAGCCCAGTTGGGATAACCGCAATTCTGAAGTGCTTTCTTGATATGGTTCTGCTCCTTCTCTTCCAGGAGGTGGAAGCTTTCTCGAAACACATCAATGCAGTGGATAGCAACATCAACTTCACTCGGGAGGATGTCAGTGGGAATAATCTAGCCTTCTTGGATTGTGATGTACACATTAGACAAGACAGAAGCCTTAGTATCGAGGTCTACCGGAAACCCACACACACAGACCAGTACCTACTTTTCGACTCTCACCACCCACTGGAACATAAATTGGGGGTCATTAGGACCTTGCAACACAGGGCTCAGAACATTCCTACAACATTAGAGGGAAAAGAGAAGGAGCAGAACCATATCAAGAAAGCACTTCAGAATTGCGGTTATCCCAACTGGGCTTTCCTAAAGAGCATAAAAAGGAACATAACTGACAAGGATGATAACAGGAACAAACGCAAGAACATTGTCATTCCCTACATTTCTGGTCTATCTGAGAAACTCAGGAGGATCTTCTACAAACACAACATTCCAGTACATTTCAGACCCAATAACACCCTGAAGCAGAAACTGGTCCACCCTAAGGACAGAATACCCAGACACAAACAGGACAACGTAGTGTATGCAATTCAGTGCAGTGAGAATTGCACAAATTCGTATATTGGGGAGACGAAGCAACCGCTATACAGGCGCTTGGCCCAACACAGGAGAGCCAGCTCCTCAGGCCAGGACTCGGCTGTCTACATTCATCTTAACAATGAAGGACACTCATTTCGGGATTGTGACGTACGCATTTTAGCCAGAGAGGATCGTTGGTATGAGCGAGGAGTCAAAGAAGCCATTTTTGTAAACCTGGAACGGCCATCACTGAACAGAGGTGGGGGTCTAAGACATCATTTGTCAACCATCTACAAGGTGGTCTTGGACACTCTTCCCAGACGGCTGGGTGTACGCCAGGACCCAGCTGTTTTCGGGGACTCACAGGAGGACAGAGAGAGTCAGATTGCCATTGATCACCCTAACGGGCAATCCTTTGATCACCCTAATGACTCGCCATTCACACCCAGCCTCCAGCGACCCACACCAACATGATGCCTCAGTGACACCTTAGATGAGCTGGTCATCAGAATTCTGATTCTGATTCTGAGCCAGGAGAGGATAAATATCTGATACTCCCTATTAGTCAGACAGAACTGAGGAAGCCTTTTGGACGAGAGGTGAAACGTTTTCAAGAATCTTCAAGCAAGTCCAGTTGCCCTTTTCTACCACCCACAATGTACATAGTCAAAACAAATAAGTCCCACAGGGCTACAACCATATTTGGAGATGTTTTCGCTGGAAGAGGAAGGGCAGGCCGAGGAAAAATTGTAATCTGAAAAGTAGTACAAAAAGCTGTCAGACAAATGTAGTGGAGTAAAAAGTAGGATTTGTCTCAGTGTATAGTAGAGTAGAATAGAGTTTCTCAACCACTGGGCTGCAAATTTTTTTCAAGTTTGAAGCCAAATACTAAATAGTTCAGGATGTTGTAGTGTCCAAAATCCGGTAGCTGGTTTGCCAAACACTTTTCAAGTGGATAAATACATTTGTGGGTAAATTAAGATGAACAAGCCTTTATTTTTATCACATTCCTCCTCTACATTTAACCCTCGCGTGAGCGCACGCGCATGCGCACACAGAAATACGTTTTGGGTAAATTCTATGGATACAGTATGTGATGCCTACTGGAAAAGAAGAGCAGGGAGGACTGGAAATCGAGCGGCTGTCATTTGTTTACATCCAATACCAAAACTTGTAGTGTCCTAGCAACCATCACAAAGACGGGGACCAAAAGCCCAGAAACTCCAAGATTTACCCAGGCAAATCTTGTACTGTCCTGATCCCCAGATCTTTAACCCAGGTACATACAAAAAGTTGTACGCCTCCATGCTCTTCCAGGTTTTCATCTGTCTGTCCGTGTAGAACAATGTCTGCAGCACCAGGTAGTCTGAGATGTCGGGGAACTCATCTCATTATCTCTAGCCGCTTTATCCTGTTCTACAGGGTCGCAGGCAAGCTGGAGCCTATCCCAGCTGACTACGGGCGAAAGGCGGGGTACACCCTGGACAAGTCACCAGGTCATCACAGAGCTGACACATAGACACAGACAACCATTCACACTCACATTCACACCTACAGTCAATTTAGAGTCACCAGTTAACCTAACCTGCATGTCTTTGGACCGTGGGGGAAACCGGAGCACCCGGAGGAAACCCACGCGGACACAGGGAGAACATGCAAACTCTGCACAGAAAGGCCCTCGCCGGCCCCGGGGCTCGAACCCAGACCTTCTTGCTGTGAGGTGACGGCGCTAAGCACTACACCACCGTGCCGCCCTCGGGGAACTCAATGGATGGATAATTTTCCAACTCATAATGAATGAATGAATATTTAAACATGATAAGTTGATCAGCAGAGCTGGTGGGGTCGTGCACGTACAGATATAAATAATTACAAATACAAAAGACTAAAAATATCCACAATCTTTAAAAAAAAATTTAAATCTGTTGATTATCTGTTAATTATCTTCATATTAAGTTAATTAATAGTATACATAACTATTGTCTTTGTATTTAGTTATGGCTACAATAGGATCAAAATTTATTCTACTCATGTCAAATTTAGCTAGTAATTTTTACTTTCATAGGAAAAATCCTTCTTTGTTGGCGTGTAAGGATCTATCCCACTGATTAGTTTCTATAGCCGCTTCTTTTGAGTGTACTTACTTCTTGGTTTTAATAACTTGCTTGTTTTCTGTACACAAACATGGCAATAAGTTCTTGCGTTAATGGACCAGACTCTACTTTTAAATCATTAATCTCTTTTGACAGAGAATGCCTTGCATGCATGGTTTGGCTTCTGGCACATCTATACAGTTTTAAATACAATACCTATAATCTAAAAAAAAATTTATTGCATTTATTTAAATTCCCATCTGTAAGAGGGAGTGATGTTGCATCCCATTAATACACTTTACAATAGATTATTCAATTCTAATAGAATAGATGAGCCAAAATAATTGGGGATCTTTTTAATGGGCCCCGACTCGGTACAAGTATGAATAGGTGGGTCTCAAAGCAGAAAAAGGTTGAGAACCCCTGGAGTAGAAGTTACATAAAATGAAAATAAAGTACAAATTTGTGAACTTGTACTTAAGTACAATACTTGTGTGGGGTGGCATGGTGGTGTAGTGGTTAGCACTGTCGCCTCATAGCAAGAAGGTTCTGGGTTTGAGCCCAGCAGCCGACGGGGGCCTTTCTGTGTAGAGTTTGCATGTTCTCCCTGTGTCTGCATGGGTTTCCTCCAAGTGCTCCAGTTTCTCCCACAGTCCAAAGACATGCAGATTAGATAAAATACCCAGCCACTGGGTTTGTACAAGACAATGCATGCTTAGTGCTGGTCCCAAGCCAGATAGATGGGGGAGCCATTTTTCTCTATAAGAGGGTAGATCAGGGGTGTCCAAACTGATCCATAAAGGGCTGTGTGGCTGCAGGTTTTCATTCCAGCCATGCAGCAGCACACCTGATTTGGCTTATTCGATCAACTGACACACCCACCCTTTAATCAAGGGTGGGTGTGGCTGCAAGTATTTGACTGTGTGAAGACAGTTCAGTTGATTGATGAGCAAAGTCAGGTGTGCTGCTGCATGGCTAGAATGAAAACCTGCAGTCACACGGCCCTTTATGGATCAGTTTGGACACCCCTGGGGTAGACACTAGGCTAAGCTTCTTAACATTTTAAAACTTAAGTAGTTTTAAGTTGCGTCAGGAAGGGCATCCGGTGTAAAACCTATGAACCTTGAAGACCCAGTGTGAAATTAGTGTAAGCTAAAAAGGTTATTAACCTTCTGAAAATATAAAGTCATTACTAGATGCAAAGTACTTAGTTACATTCCACCACTGTATATAACTCAATTTTAAAATGTTAAGAAGATTAGCCTAGTATATACACTCTTATAGAGGAAAATGGCTCTTTGTGTGCTCTTTAAGGGTTTGTTGGATAATGAAACATCCTTCTTCTTCTAACTGCTCCCGCTTCTCTGTGGGGTTGCTGCAGCAGTCAGTCTTCTCCAATGCCCGCGGTCTAATGTGTCTTCTTTCACCGCTCCAATGACCTCTGTATCATCTCTGATAGTATCACTCCATTGCCTCTTGGGTCTCCTTCTCTTTCTCTTTCCTGGTGGTGCCATATACCAGCCTTTCTCAACCGGGGTGCCGTCTGGCTTCGTTAGGGGTGCCGTCAAAAAATGATATATTCTAACATTGAAATAAATAAAATGAATTAAAATTCCGGGCGGCACGGTGGTGTAGTGGTTAGCGCCGTGGCCTCACAGCAAGAAGGTCCGGGTTCAAGCCCTGGGGCCAGCGAGGGCCTTTCTGTGCGGAGTTTGCATGTTCTCCCCGTGTCCGCGTGGGTGCTCCGGTTTCCCCCACAGTCCAAAGACATACAGGTTAGGTTAACTGGTGACTCTAAATTGACCGTAGGTGTGAATGTGAGTGTGAATGGTTGTCTGTGTCTATGTGTCAGCCCTGTGATGACCTGCCGACTTGTCCAGGGTGTACCCTGCCTTTCGCCCGTAGTCAGCTGGGATAGGCTCCAGCTTGCCTGTGACCCTCTAGAACAGGATAAAGCAGCTACAGATAATGAGATGAGATGAGAATTAAAATTCCAAAAAATGATAGTTACACTAATGCAGATCATCGCTGCCTCATGCATCATCAAAATTTGTCTCACGACCCCCTTTCCCATGTCACATTGTCACTGTCGGGGTCAGCGTATGGTCAGCGTGACTGCATACATTTTATATGGGGGTGCCTTGAGAATTTGCATACTTCTGAAGGGTGCCGTGACTGAAAAAAGGTTGAGAAATGCTGCCATATACAACACCTGTTTCCCCACATACTGATTGTCTCTTCTCTCGACATGGCCATACTAGCGTAGCCTTGCTGTTCTGCATCTGGTCAAAATACTCTCCACTCCCAACACATCTCACACTTTCTCATTCCTCACATGGTCCAATCTTGTCCATCCACATGCCCACCTACACATCTTCATTGCTGCTACTCCAAGTTATTTTTCTTGTTTTCCTGTTAGGGATACAGTCTCCATTGCGTACAGCATGGCTGGTTGTACTACCATGCTGTAGATCTTCCCTTTAACTTTCCCTGGGACTTTCTTGTCACACAGGATCCCCGTCATTTTCTTCCAGTTCCTCCACCCAGAGTCTACCCTCCTCTTCACTTCATTCAGTTGTCGAAAGGTGCTGGTGCCGGTCCCAAGCCCGGATAAATAGGTCCCAAAGCCCATTTATCCAGGCTTGGGACAGGCGCCAGTGCCTTTTGACAACTGATGGCTGGGTTGGATAATTAACCATCCTTAGCTTCCAAAAATGGTTCCTCTTGGATCCTAACAGCACAACACTCAGTTGTTACATAAAACCTTTGACTGGAAATCTCTGAAAGGTTCTACATTTTCTCAGCTCATAGCCTTCACTTAGTCTGTACAGGAGAGTACTGAACTGTTGTTGAGAGTGTGTGGTGATAGGATCCTGGTTTTCCCTCACTGTAGAATTTTTTTTTTTTAGGGTGGGGTAGATTTTGGTGAGCTAGTTTTCTTCACCAGACAGGCACGAAACAGCACAACACGAGGCTGGGTGGAAGAGCTCGTCTTTGTCTGTTACAGTAAGTTTTACATGAATGTGAAATACAAATGCTTTAATACTTTATTATGCTGCTTTCTGTTTTGTCGTCGCTGCGTTACAGGAAGTTGGATTATTATGACAAAAGCTTGTGCTACATTCGTTTACAGAGTGTTTCGATTATGTGCCTTGTGGTTTCTCATGTTTGTCTGAGCTGAACACAGTTAATTAGTTGGTTAGTTAATGCGATATGATTACATGCGGTCCGTTATTCTTTTCAAGGCCATAATAGAGTTTAAACGTCCCCGATGCAGCAGTATATTTAACTACTTTGTTACATTCGCGCCCCCTTTAAAACAGGAAATGAAATGTTCAGAGTGGACAGAAAACAGACTGTCGATAGTTTTTGTTTTGTTGACTTTTTTAGACGTCATTGAGTTCATTTACTGAAACCACCAACACTACAGGTTTAGAAATACTAATTAATGAATGTTGTCCAGATTTGCTCCTGAACTGCTACTTTCACCACCATGTTTTCGGTCAAACAATTCATAGGAGGCCTTCTGGATGTTGTGAGGTAAGTCAGCATGCATGTTTTGAGGTTTCACCCTTCACCATAAATGCATTTTAAACTCATACTCTGATAGTCATTTCTTCTTTAACGCATTTCAGTCTAACAACAAAACTTTTTTCCAAACATACATTTCACAGCAATATTGATCCTTCCCAGTTTACTCCTTCTGCTCCAGTAAGTGATCATAGACTTACTCATCTTTAGTTTGTCATATTTGCAAATCTACCATTTAGTCTAAACCCAGATACACCCTTATAATACAGTACTAAAGTCACTTATTTACTTAAGTAAAGCAAATAGCCTGTCTTTTGCCCGACTCAATCTTAGAGAGTGTATATGTGATTTTTACTGTGGCTTTCCTGCCTGTGTCCCAGCCTCCTCCCCGAAGACCCATAACATCTGTTCAGGCTTCTGTGAATGAGAGCGATGAAGACAGGCAGTTCCGCAAAGTTTTTCAGCAGCTTGCTGGAGATGTAAGTACTTCATGCCTTTGTTTAGGGATTAGAATTTGTTTCCAAGTATACGTACCTAATTTCATAGAACTATATGCAATTATCAGCCTACGTAGTCACATCAACTGCATGTGTTAACATGCCCTCAAACCACACAGAGACAGCCTGGCTGCTAATTTTCATGCATGTAAAGGCAAGACTCACGGTTTGTTAAATAAAAACAAGACAACTTGCTTACCTTGACATATTCAAACAGTAAAGTTTATGATATTTAATACAACCACAATTCCAAAAAAAGTTGGGACACTGTGTAAAATTTAAATAAAACAGAGTGATGATTTGCAAATCATAGGAACCAGATATTTAATTGAAAATAGTACCAAGACAACATATCAAATGTTGAAACTGAAAAATCTTACAACAATAATAATAATAATAATAATAAGTTTAACTTGTATAGCGCCTTTCTCACACCCAAGGTTGCTTTACAAGTGCCAAAAAAAAAAAAAATCCACCAAAAGAAGTTAGGATGTAACTCCAATGGTGTAGCTGGCCACAGTCCCACCAAAAAATGCACAAAGTTAAATCCCACACCACCTGCACAGCTGCCACGACACCACCCGGCAACAGCGCTCAGAACACCGTGCCATGGATCCAGAAAACAATGTAAAGCAGAGTAACCGCAACAGCCTTGGTAGGCCAATTACTGTGGACAAATCCAGAAAGCGAGCACAGAAGCATGGCCACACAGAGCGCTGGGCAACTCCAATGTTAAAGAGAACACGGAGTTCACTGCAGTCCATAGCGAGCAGAACATGCATCACCCACGGTGAACCAAGGCCTGAGGAAACCTACGCCCAAAACTGGGTCTGGAGCTACGCCACAACTGGCAGGCAAAACATTCAAACAAAGAACAAACATTAAACCATACCAACATAGAAAGAAAAAAGAGGGGGGAAAAGAAGAAGAAAATGCTCCAGGGAGAAGCAGCAGCCAATACATGCACAGCATACTCTGAACTGGAAACAGAAGTGAAATGTTATTGTTTTTTGAAAAATATTTGCACATTTTGCATTTAGTGCCAGCAACGTTTCAATGAAAATTGTGACAGGGCCAACAAAAGACTGGAAAAATTGTATAATGTTAAAAAAAAATTAATCAGGCTAATTGGCAACAGGTCTGTAACATGATTGGGTATAAAAAGAGCATCCCAGAGAGGCGGAGTCTCTCAGAAGTAAATTTATGCCGCTTTTCCACTACAAACGCGGCTGAGTCGGGCTGAGCCGTGCCGTGCTGAGTTGGGCTGAGTGGGGCTGTTGGAGTTGCATTTCGACTACAACCGCGCTGAACCGTGCTGGCTGGAAGTGGGTGGACACATTGGGTGGAGTTAGCGAAAGTGGGTGGACGTCACGTGATGTCGTTAAGCAGCGCAAACAGTGACATCAGTGATCTTTTAAGCGGTAGTCTCACGACCCGGAGAGTAAACAATAAACATGGAGGACATGGAGTCGTTAGTGTGGCTGGTCTTGGTGCTGTGGCTTGTTGTCACCGACAACGCGGACAGATACTGGCAAGAGCGTATAGATGAGGCGAGGCACATAAGGCTTCAGAAATTCTCGTAATTCGTAATTATTCTTCTTCCGGGTTTGCGGTGTTTACAGATCCCAGCGCGCTCGCGGGGCGTGTGTGGGCATGTGAGGACACTCCTCCTCACCAATCAGTGCACAGGGGAGTGTCTGCTCACGCCCCCAACCTCACTCGGCACGGCTTGGCTCGCTTCAGCCCCACTCCAAAACGGTGCGAGTTTTAGGGGCCAAGCAGGGCTGAAACGAGCTGAGTCGTGCTGGTTTTTGGTAGTCGAAACGCGAGCCGTGTCAGGCTGAAGTGAGCTGAAGCGAGCTGAAGTGAGCTGAGAAAGGGTAGTGGAAAAGGGCCAATAGGGAGGGGTTCACCACTCTGTGAAAGACTGTGTGGGCAAATAGTGCAGTACTTTAAGAATAAAGTTCCTCAATGTAAAATCGCAAAGAATTTGTGGCTCACATCATCCATGGTACATAATATCATTAAAAGATTCAGAGAATCTGGAGAAATCTCTGTACACAAGGGACAAGGCTGAAAACCAACTTGGGTTGCCCTTGATCTTCCGGCCCTTAGGTGACATTGCATTAAAAACATATATGATTCTGTAGTGAAAATCACTGCATGGACTCAAACAGTTACAAAAACCATCATCTGTGAACACAGTTTGTCACTGTATCTACAAATGGGCAAAGCTGGCCTGTTAAAGCGGGATGGGGGAGGATGGCCCCATATGGACAGTCGAAAGTCGCACTTGAAAGATGGCTCTGGACACTTACAGTTTTGCTATGATGGCTGAGGACTACAAATGACATGGTAACCTTAGGACTGCAGTTATCATGAACAGTTTTGCACTCGAGTCTCCATCAATGAACAATTGATAACTTCAACAAAATTTTCTTCATGTTAAAACTATAATGAATTTCCTGGTTACACAGTTGTTCTTTGTAACTATATAGGACACAGTCATGGAAGCAAGTTATTTATAAGCATGCTATCTGTAATCACCCAGATGAGGATGGGTTCCCTTTTGAGTCTGGTTCCTCTCAAGGTTTCTTCCTCATGTCATGTGAGGGAGTTTTTCCTACCATCGCCAAAGGCTTGCTCATCAGGGAAAAATTAGGAATAAAATTCGCTCATGTTTAAAGTCTTTAATTTTCTGTAAAGCTGCTTTGCAACAATATCTGTTGTTAAAAGCGCTGTACAAATAAACTTGACTTGACAAATGCAAGTTAAAACAATTTATAAACAATATCCAGAAACACCAAACACCACCACCTTCTCTTGGCCCGAGCTCATTTATGATGGATGAGGAATAGTGGAAAACTATCCTGTGTTCTGATGAATCAAACTTTGAAATTCTTTTTGAAAATCATGGACACCATGTCCTCCAGGCTAAAGAGGAGAGGGACCGTCTGGCTTGTTATCCGTGCACAGTTCAAAAACCAGCATCTGTGATGGTATGGGGGCATTAGTGCACATGGTATAGGTAGCTTGTACATCTGGGAAGGCACTATTAATGCTGAATGATATATAAAGGTTTTGACGCAACATGTTGCCATCAAGACAGTGTCTTTTTCAGGGAAGGCCTTGCTCATGAGGGGTGCTGTAGCTACCCTTAGGTTAGCCATAGCACCCCTTTAGCCCGCCCCCAAGAAATTTCTGTGGTTTATTTAGAATTTTTAATGTGTGAATACTATAATTTTTATTTTGAAAAATAAATACATTAATAAAACAAACCTATTATTTTAGACTAAATAACAATCAACACAGGTGATCTGATTCAGCCAATGGGTGCAGCATGCACTGAACTTTTGACCTTGTGGTACATTCACTTCCTGTGAACCAGAGAGCAATTTTTTTTTGTAAATTAGCATCAGCGATATCACAATTTTTTTTTTTTTTTTACACTTCATAAATGTCCATGTGTGAAGACTCAATCAATAGATGCATTCTTTTTTATGAATATATCCAATGGTACAGTGGTGCTTGAAAGTTTGTGAACCCTTTAGAATTTTCTATATTTCTGCATATTTATGACCTAAAACAACATCAGATTTTCATACAAGTCCTAAAAGTAGATAAAGAGAACCCAGTTAAACAAATGAGACAAAAATATTATACTTGGTCATTCATTTATTGAGGAAAATGATCCAATATTACATGTCTGTGAGTGGCAAAAGTATGTGAACCTCTAGGATTAGCAGTTAATTTGAAGGTGAAATTAGTCAGGTGTTTTCAATCAATGGGATGACAATCAGGTGTGCGTAGGCACCCTGCTTTATTTAAAGAACAGGGATCTATCAAAGTCTGATCCTCACAACACATGTTTGTGGAAGTGTATCCTGGCACGAACAAAGGAGATTTCTGAGGACCTCAGAAAAAGCGTTGATGCTCATCAGGCTGGAAAAGGTTACAAAACCATCTCTAAAGAGTTTGGACTCCACCAATCCACAGTCAGACAGATTGTGTACAAATGGAAGAAATTCAAGACCACTGTTACCCTCCCCAGGAGTGGTCGACCAACAAAGATCACTCCAAGACCAAGGCGTGTAATAGTCGGCGAGGTCACAAAGGACCCCAGGGTAACTTCTAAGCAACTGAAGGCCTCTCTCACATTGGCTAATGTTAATGTTCATGAGTCCACCATCAGGAAAACACTGAACAACAATGGTGTGCATGGCAGCAGAGCCGGCCCGTGGCATAGGCAAATGCTAAGGGCGCTGCGTCCATCCAGGGGCGCAGAAACGGGGTGAGGAAAAATTATGACTTCCACTATTCTGAAAACGAGTCAGCATTATAATGTCTTAGCCTAATTTAATTGTACAGCAAAGCATGTAGTCAGGGTGCGATTTGTCAAAAAAAGCGGGGTGTGGTGGTGGTTGTTAATCATGAAACAATAAGTGCTCAAGTGCGCATCCGCGGCTGTTCTCTGTTTTGGCCATGTAATAGCCTAAGTGTTGTTGGCTAAAGAGTGTTTTTGCATAACGTAGATAACTGACATATCTGTTGCTTGTTTTGAATATGGCTGCACTTGGAGCAGTCTGTCGGTGTCGTTGAGCAGTCTGGGCTGAAGTAAAGGTCTTTTATGCACCGAACACGTTTTGCAGCGAGATATTCCAGTGGTGCCTGGCACTTTTTTTTTTTTTAAATAAAACAAAGTTGCTTTGTTGATCTGTGTTCTCATTAAAATGACAGTTTAGCAGCTCATTCAAGCAACCATGTTGCGAAGAGCTTCCTGGAGGAAAATATAATAAACGCGTTGAAAACAAGAAACAATCTCAGTGCGTCAAGACTGCAGGGAAACGAAACAAGCACTCAGATGTGTTCTCTTTACCAGCGCTGGCAATTGTCTAGAGCGCAAAGTGTGCCCAGGGGCGCCAAGGGCAACCAAAACCCCACCAAAAAGGAGGGATGGGTTATTGAATGGAGATGTTACCAAGTGCATCAGTGGTGTACAGTGTTTTCAACCACTGTGCTGCCGAACTCTAGTACCGCGGAACACTAGTGTGCTGTGAGAGATAACCAAGTGTACCATGGAAAATTATAGAATGACTGTATATTGTAAATATTGGCAACAGCGTTTTAGTTTCAGTCAACATTTTCTATTGGTGATGTGCCTTGAGATTTTTTCATTGAAAAAAGTGCGCCCTGGCTCATGAAAGGTTGAAAACCTTTTTTACAACACCTCTGATGCGGCTGGGGATGTAGAAATACACACTCCTTACCTCTGCTGTTACACTACCTGTGACAGTAGCTTCTGCTGAAAGAAGCTTTTCAAAATTAAAACTGCTGAAGACATACTTAAGGTCAACAATGAGTCAAGAACATCTGAATGGGCTTGCTCTAATGAGCATCAACCAAGAGATCTCAAGAGAAATATCATTTGATGATATTATCAAGGAATTTGCCATTAGGAAGACCAGACGAGTCCCATTGTAATGTTACTTCAATAACAAAGTACCCATAATAGCACTTTTGTTTGAAAATACAGCCCATTGATGTCCTAACAGGGTGCTTAAGTTTGCACAATTTAGAATTGTAGAATTTTTTATTCATTTAATTTAATTCTTCAGAGATGACTTAACTTTTAATAGCAAAAAAGAAACTAAAAATAATTTCTTGTTTATTGTCCATGCACTACACTTTGAACAGGGTGCGGAAGAGTTTTTGCCCATTATATGGAGATATGTATTGAAATGTGTGTGGTCATTTTACTTTGACACTTTGTGAATAATGATAACAATAATAACAATAATGAAAAAGATAAAAAATGACTTCGTTTATTGTCCATGCACCATACATTGTTTAATAGTAATAGAATAGAGTGATTAGATTAAAGTGTTATTTAGATGTTATTAGAGGGTTTTTTTTCTGGGGGGGGGGGCGCCAAAACTCAATCTCGCCTAGGGCAGCCAAAGACCTAGAGCCAGCCCTGCATGGCAGGGTCGCAAGGGGAAAGCCACTGCTCTCCAAAAAGAACATTGCTGCTCGTCTGCAGTTTGCTAAAGATGACGTGGACAAGCCAGAAGGCTATTGGAAAAATGTTTTGTGGATGGATGAGACCAAAATATAACTTTTTGGTTTAAATGAGAAGCGTTATGTTTGGAGAAAGGAAAACACTGCATTCCAGCATAAGAACCTTATCCCATCTGTGAAACATGGTGGTGGTAGTATCATGGTTTGGGCCTGTTTTGCTGCATCTGGGCCAGGACAGCTTGCCATCATTGATGGAACAATGAATTCTGAATTATACCAGCGAATTCTAAATGAAAATGTCAGGACATCTGTCCATGAATTGAATCTCAAGAGAAGGTGGATCATGCAGCAAGACAACAACCCTAAGCACACAAGTCATTCTACCAAAGAATGGTTCAAGAGGAATAAAGTTAATGTTTTGGAATGGCCAAGTCAAAGTCCTGACCTTTAATCCAATCAAAATGTTGTGGAAGGACCTAAAGTGAGCAGTTCATGTGAGGAAACCCACCAACATCCCAGAGTTGAAGCTGTTCTGTACGGAGGAATGGGCTAAAATTCCTCCAAGCCGGTGTACAGGACTGATCAACAGTTACCGGAAACGTTTAGTTGCAGTTACTGCTGCACAAGGGGGTCACACCAGATACTGAAAGCAAAGGTTCACATACTTTTGCCACTCAGATATGTAATATTGGATCATTTTCCTCATGAAATAAATGACCAAGTATAATATTTTGTCTCATTTGTTTAACTAGGTTCTCTTTATCTACTTTTAGGACTTGTGTGAAAATCTGATGATGCTTTAGGTCATATTTATGCAGAAATATAGAAAATTCTAAAGGGTTCACAAACTTTCAAGCACCACTGTAAGTGCATGATTTTCCCCCCTCTGTTGTCAATTATGAATTTAATGCATTTGGCGGTTGAGGCACAAATTCTGACTCCTTATAGTTATTTCCGTGCAATTCTCATTCAGATAACATTAGGTCTATAGAACCGAATACTGTTCATTCATTAGCTGCATGAGGTTGTGATCTCAGAATCGGAGGCTGAAATGTGCACAAACCTGTGTCTGGTGCTTGCTGCTTGTGCTAAAGCCCTGGCCATGGCTTAAATGTTTGAAATTTTAGATTCAAAGTTGTGTTTACGTCGGCTCTCTTGTGAACCTTACATCTGTATCCTGTGAGCTGAATATTTTGCCTTGTGTTTAACACAGATTGGCAGTGTATTTGTTGTACTGCGTATGTGTACATGTGTTGGGCGTGTTTCAATAAGGGCACTCTGAGAGCTCAGATCTCTGCCAAAGCTAAATGCTGTTAGCATTGAATGGGTTTTTCCTTGGCCCATGCTACACTCCCCCCAAGTTTCATGAAAACTACTGACTCAATTTTTGTGTAATTCTGCTTACAGTCAGGCAAACAAACAAACCGAAAGCACAACCTCCTTGGCAGAGGTAAATAAGCTGTGTCAACAGACACATTAAATCAGTCCCCCCAGGATTTCGCGGGCCTTTTTTTGTGATTTTAGCCTGCAACAATGTCTGATGTTGCGGGGTTTTTTCCAAAAAATTGCGATGAAAGTTGCGGTGTTTTTTAGGTTTTTGTTGCGATTACATTGCGGGAAGAAGTGAAAGTTGCGAGAAATTGTTGCGATTTTCTCTTTGTGTGATTAAAATTGAGTGGTATGTTAAATATGAAGTTATTACTGAAAAACTATTGATTAAAAAAAACAGACACTGAGAAATGGTCCTATAAACAACTTTACCAATATAAAAGACTACCAGGACTACAAAAATGCAGAAAAATAGGCTTTACTTATCCAAATGCACCTGTTGGTTCAAAAGTTAAAGTGCATAGAACCTCACAGCACAACATGAAGTTACCTTAAAATATAATATAAATGATTCAGCTTTCATGTAAGAAAAAAAATATATTAATACTAGTACTGTGTGCAGGCAGTCTCTCCTGAAGACTAAATTAAACAATAATTATAAACTAATAAAATAAATGGCTCAGGGTTCATAGAAGAAAAAAACAATTTGAACAGAACCTCACAGTATGATGCTGAAGCTGCCTACCCTGGCGAAAAAAAAAAAGTACTTTTATTGTATTTAAAGTATATTCATATTTTCAATAGTATACTGAAAATGTACTTACACAAATTGTACTTTTTGTAAATATATAAAAAGTATACTAACATCACGCTTTCATGCTAGCACTTTTAACACACTAAAATAATTATACTATATTACACTTTATAGAAATATTATACTAAAATATACTTTAAATGAAAGTTATGTGCAATTTCTAAAGTGTACTTAGTGTACTAATTTCTAAAGTGTACTATAATACAAACAAAGTACACTTTAATTTGACTAAGCATATATTAGTATATATAAAGTCATATACTTAAAGATTACAAAATATACTTTAAGTTGTTCCACTAGCACATAAAAGTACACTAAATACACTTCAAGTTGCACTTTTCTACAATTTAAATACAATTAAAATATATTTAGTACAAAATTAGTTGTTCCAAAATAGCATGCCTCAAGTTAACTAATCATAAACACACGAAGTATATTGATGATTAGTGTGGCTTCAAGTACACAAAAGTATGCTAAATTTTAGTACACTTAGCACATTTATTTTTCACCAGGGTAAACAATGGAAAATAAAATACCATTTTGGCAAAACTGTTGGCATCCATTAATTTCTTGCATTAAGTTAAAAAAAAAAAAGTAAAGTGCACACAGTCCTTCACTGTAAACATAACACACTTTCAGTAACAGAATTTAAGCCTACATAAACACTGACTCGCACATCATGCAGTGTTGCCAGATACTGCTGACATTTTCCAGCCCAAAATATGTTCAAAACCCACCAAAATGCACTTGAAACCGTCCAATCTGGCAACACTTGAAGTACTGTAACGCGGAAGGTAGTTTGTCAACGTCACCTCAAGACGACGCCAATGATTGGTCAAATTTGCGGGAAAGTTGCGGTGATTGGATATAATTGCAACACCGCCCTGAATTCGCGGGGATTGGTTGAATTTGCGTTGAAGTTGCAAATCGCAACATCGTGAAATCCTGGAGGGTCTGATTAATGGGAAGCCCTAAATTTCAGCACACCCTCACTGAAGAGTCAAGCAACCCCATGGCACCAGTAAAAGAAAATCTCTGGCACTACCCATGGCCTTGCTTCTTTAAACAAGACAATGCCAAACCACTTTCTGCACATATCACAACTGCATGGCTCCATAGTAAAAGAGTCTGGGTGCTAAACTGGTCTGCCTGCAATCCAGACCTGTCTCCCATTTAAAACATTTGGTGTATTATGAAGTGCAAAATACAATTAAAGCCGCAAGCGGCCTCTACGGGCCCTCGCGCCAGCGGCCAAGGGGGGGCGGGGGCATGCGTCCCCGCGAAAGACCTTCCACAGCTTCTTCGGCAAGTGACATTACTCCCACAATGGCGACAAAGCACAGAAATGGACACAGAGTACACGGTGCGCTGAGATGTTGTCATGGACAGAACATTTTATGCCATGGCTTCCCAACCAAATTAATGTATTTACCTCATCAGTCACCAAGCTGTAGCTACATAGGATTGTCTTCTGTTAGACATCTATTAGTCTGTATGTAACGCTACAACACTTGCTCCCGACTGCCCACCCATTCCCCACAAGTCATGTGTGTTTAAGGCAACCAAAACAACATACTCCTGGTGCCTCATGATTGTAAACACCTGTCCTGCAACTGCTACAGCGCAATGAGCGCCCCCAGTG
The DNA here is from genome assembly GCF_027579695.1 of Neoarius graeffei. Lineage (NCBI taxonomy): Eukaryota > Metazoa > Chordata > Actinopteri > Siluriformes > Ariidae > Neoarius > Neoarius graeffei. The sequence continues at coordinate 33,820,111 of NC_083585.1, read as the reverse complement.
GTGAAAGTTCACCAAATTTGGTATACATGTCAAGGGACCAATGAAGAGTTGTTTTCTCAAGTTTGATCAAGTTTGACCAATCAGAAGCCGAGATATAAATTGTTGCCTGAAAACAGCGCCCCCAGTGGCAAAAGGTCACAAAATTTGGCACATATGTCAGGTGACCTGTAACGAGTGTGCGTATCAAGTTTGATCAAGATTGAGTAAATAGAAGATGAGATATTGATTTTTGAAGAATAAATTTTTTGGTTTTTCCCATGTCAGTAGGTGGCGCTATGCTGTACATGAGCGTTTATGAGTTGGAAAAATAAGTGTCTACAACAGCAACGTACTATCACAAGGAAGTGGTGTGAAGGAAAAGCATTATGGAATTATTTACCAAAAACCCGTTTTGGAGCAATTGCATCGGCCAAAAACAGCGCCCCCCCATGGACGAAAATTCCCAAAATGTGGTATACATGACATGGGAGGTAGAAAGAGGGTGGCCGTGAAGTTTGACCAAATTTGAGGAAAGATTGGATTTTTTGCCCAAAAATAGCGCCCCCAGTGGCGAAATATCACAGAAATTGGGTAACATGTCAGAAGCCCAATGACTGATTTGCCTGTGAAGTATGAGCAGTTTTGAGCAATTAGAAGATTTGTTATGAATTTTTAAGCATGTAAAATTTTGCATTGAAAATTGATTGACGTATAACTTCTGAACGGTTTACCCTACGTGAAACGTATTTAGCACCTTTTGTCAGCCATGACTGTAGATGATGTGTATCAATTTTGGTGACGTTCCTATGAACGGTCTAGGAGGAGTTGCGCCGTCTTCGTGGCCATGCATTTCGCACAAAAGTGAAATTACCTCACTTCCTGTAGGGCGTGGCTAATGCATTGGCATTACATTTTTGTCCGGCTTAGTGAGATACATATGCGTACCAAAGGGCATGCCACTACTACAAACTACATGGCAACCAGGCACCTTAATGCGAGAGGCAAAAATCACAACACGTTAGGGGGCGCTATAGAGGCCCTGAGGCCCGCCTGGATCTGGGCTTCTGGTTCTCAGTAGCGGTGGCAGTCTAAGAAAAAGGAGCCAAATTTCGAGCGTTGTCGACCATGGCAAGCGCCCCAATAAGGGTCTTGTAAAGAGTTTGCTTGCCAAGGTTGACAAATCAGAAGCTGCAATATCATTTCTGCCATAACCAGCACCCCCAGGGGCGAAAGTGCACAAAATTTGGCGTATATGTCAGGTGAGCTATGAAGAGTTTGCCTATGAAGTGTGATGAAAATTGAGTAAATAGAAGATGAGATATAGATTTTTGAAGAATAAATTTTTTGGTTTTTCCCATGTCAGTAGGTGGCGCTATGCTGTACATGAGCGATTATGAGTTGGAAAAATAAGTGTCTACAACAGCAATGTACTATCACAAGGTAGTGGTGTGAAGGAAAAGCATTATGGAATTATTAACCAAAAACCCATTTTGGAGAAATTGCGCCGGCCAAAAACAGCGCCCCCCATGGACGAAAATTTCCAAAATGTGGTATACATGACATGGGAGGTAGTAAGAGGGTGGCCGTGAAGTTTGACCAAATTTGAGGAAAGATTGGATTTTTTGCCCAAAAATAGCGCCCCCAGTGGCGAAATGTCACAGAAATTGGGTAACATGTCAGAAGCCCAATGAGTGATTAGCCTGTGAAGTATGAGCAGTTTTGAGCAATCAGAAGATTTGTTATGAATTTTTAAGCATGTAAAATTTTGAAGTGAAAATTGATTGACGTATAACTTCTGAACGGTTTATCCTACGTGAAACGTATTTAGTAACTTTTGTCAGCCATGTCTGTAGATGATGTGTATCAATTTTGGTGACATTCCTATGAACGGTCTAGGAGGAGTTGCACCGTCTTCGTGGCCATGCATTTCGCACAAAAGTGAAATTACCTCACTTCCTGTTGGGCGTGGCTAATGCATTGGCATTACATTTTTGTCCGGCTTAGTGAGATACATATGCGTACCAAATGGCATGCCACCACTACAAACTACATGGCACCCAGGCACCGTAATGCGGGAGGCCAAAATCACAACGACTTAGGGGGCGCTATAGAGGCCCTGAGCCCCGGCCAAGTTTGGGCTTCTGGTTCTGAGTAGCGGTGGCAATTCTCGGAACTGGCGCCAAATTTCGTGCGTTTTCGCCCATGGCAAGCGCCCCGAAAATGGCCCAACAGCGGAGAAAAATAAAGAAGAAGAAGAAGACGGAAGAAGAAGAAGAAGAAGACGGAAGAATAATAATAGTGAACTCTTACAAGAACAATAGGGCCTTCGCCCATAGGGCTCGGGCCCTAATAAAGGAGACCCCGAACTGTTGAGCAGCTGAAATTGTATATCAGACAAAAATGGGACAACATTTCCATTTCAAAACGACAGCAGTTGGTCTCCTGAATTTCCAGACGTTTACAGTGTTGTTAAAAGTAGAGATAATGCAAAACAGTGGTGCACATGCCCTTGTCTTTTTTTTTTTTTAATGTGCTGCTGGCATCAAATTCAAAATGAGCAAATATATTTAAGAAAACAATAAAATTTCTCAGTTTCAGCATTTGATATGTTGTCTTTGTACTAGTTTCAATGAATTATAGGGTTTCCATGATTTGCAAATCATTGCACTTTGTTTTTATGTTTTACACATTGTCCCAGTTAGAATGGGGGTTGTACAAATGTTGCGCCATTCATTCCTGGTTTGTTTGGGGGGGGGTGTCTAATGCCGCTTTTCCACTACAAACGCGGCTGAGTCGGGCTGAGCCGTGCCGTGCTGAGTCGGGCTGAGCGGGGCTGTTGGAGTTGCATTTCGACTACAACTGCGCTGAACCGTGCTGGCTGGAAGTGGGTGGACACATTGGGTGGAGTTAGCGAAAGTGGGTGGACGTCACGTGATGTCGTTAAGCAGCGCAAACAGTGACATCAGTGATCTTTTAAGCGGTAGTCTCACAACCCGAATAGTAAACAATAAACATGGAGGACATGGAGTCGTTAGTGTTGCTGGTCTTGGTGCTGTGGCTTGTTGTCACCGACAACGCCAACAGATACTGGCAAGAGCGTATAGATGAGTCGAGGCGGCGCATAAGGCTTCAGAAATTCTCGTAATTCGTAATTCTTCTCCTTCCGGGTTTGCGGTGTTTACAGATCCCAGCGCGCTCGCGGGGCGTGTGTGGGCATGTGAGGACACTCCTCCTCACCAATCAGTGCACAGGGGAGTGTCTGCTCACGCCCCCAGCCTCAGTCGGCTCGCTTTGGCTCGCTTCAGCCCCACTCCAAAACGGTGCGAGTTTTAGGGGCTAAGCAGGGCTGAAGCGAGCTGAGTCGTGCTGGTTTTTGGTAGTCGAAACGCGAGCCGTGTCGGGCTGAAGTGAGCTGAAGCGAGCTGAAGTGAGCTGAAAAAGGGTAGTGGAAAAGGGCCATAAAAGACTGATGTGCACCACATGTTTATGCATTCTTTTTGTGTTTGTTTCTAAGTTTTTTTTTTTTTGATCTTCATCCTAGAAACAAAGGGAGTGACGAGTATGTAAAAACTCAGTGACCCTTGTGGTTATGAAGCTTGACTGGTTCCTTCTGTGTAGCACATTCCTGCCACTGTAACAAAGAGCAATTTAATAACGCTGAGAATTTTGTTGTTAAAAAATGGATGGGTTTGTGTGTGATGAAGCCTTGGTATCGAATGCCTGTCATCAATTTATTGAATCGGAATTTTTTTTTATTATTGATTGATTTTTTTTTAACGTACAAACACACTGGAAAGCCTAGGCATATGTGTAAAAACTTAATTTGTGATTTTATATTTAAGGTTTAAAATGTGATTTAATCGTAAATAAACCACTAAATAAATTTACAACCTCAAATCAGAAAAAGCTGGGACAGTATGTTCAAAGTGAAATTAAAACTGAAAACAATGATTTGTAAATAATCTTTAACCTGCAGTGCATTCAAAACAATACAGTAGCACATTATTGGATGTTTTACCTCATGAATTGTATTGTTTTTCAAAATAAACACTGATTTCAATTTTGATTCTTGCAATACATTTCAAAAAAAGTTGGGACAGTAAAACATTTACCACTTTATAATGTTGCCATTCCTTCTCACAACACTTAAAAGATGTTCAGGGACTGAAGGCACCAAGTGATGAAGCGTTTTGGGTGTTATTTTGTCCCATTCTTCCTGCAAACAGGTCTTAAGGTGTGAAACAGTACAACAGTATGGGCTTGTCGTTGTCTTATTTTTTTTCCCTTTCAAAATTTGCCACATATTCTCTATTGGGGACAGGTCTGGACTGCAAGCAGGTCTGTAGCAATGCCTTTGTTATGGATACAGAATATGGTTTTGCACAATTAAAACGTGCCAGATCAGTCGGCTGGTGGGTTTTCAAAATAAATACATACATGTACTAGTGCATCTCAAAAAATTAGATTACCATGAAAAAGTTCCTTTTTTTTCATAATTTAATTCAAAAAGGTAAACTTTCATATATTCTATATTCATTACATGTAAAGTGAAATAAAGCCTTTTTTGTTTTAATTTTGATGATTATGGCTTATAGCTCATGAAAATCAGAAATCCAGTATCTCAAATTATTAGAATATTCCCTAAGATCAATCAAAAAAAGGATTTACAATACAGAAATGTCCAACTTCTGAAAATTATATTCATTTATACACTCAATACTTGGTTGGGGCTCCTTTACCATTAATTACTGTATCAATGCGGTGTGGCATGGAGGTGATCAGTCTGTGGCACTGCTGAGGTGTTATTGAAGCCAAGGTTGCTTTGATAGTGGCCTTCAGTGTATCTGTATTTTTGGGTCGGGCGTTTCTCATCTTCCTCTTGACAATACCCCATAGATTCTCTATGGGGTTCAGGTCAGGCAAGTTGGCTGGCCAAACACAGTAATATCATGGTCAGCAAACCATTTGGTAGTAGTTTTGGCACTGTGGGTAGGTGCCAAGTCCTGCTGGAAAAGGAAATCAGCATCTCCAAAAAGCTCGTCAGCAGATGGAAGCATGAAGTGCTCTAAAATCTCCTGGTAGATGGCTGTGTTGACTTTGAACTTGATAAAATACAGTGGACCAACACCAGCAGATGACATGGCACCCCAAATCATCACAGACTGTGGGAACTTCACACTGGGCTTCAAACACCTTGGATTCTGTGCCTCTCCACTCTTCCTCCAGACTCTAGAACCGTGATTTCCAAATTAAATGCAAAATGTACTTTCATCTGAAAAGAGGACTTTGGACCACTGAGCAACAGTCTATTTCTTTCTCTCCTTAGCCCAGATAAGACACTTCTGACATCATCTCTAGCTCAGGAGTAGCTTGATATTAGGAATGAGAAAGTTGTATCCCCTTTCTTGAAGATGTCTGTTCATGATGGGTCTTGATACACTGACACCAGCCTCAGTCCACTCCTTGTGAAGCTCTCCCAAGTTCTTGAATCAACTTTTCTTGACAGTCCTCTCAAGACTGCGGCCATCCCTGTTGCTTGTGTACCTTTTCCAGCCACCCTTTTCAGCAATGACCTTTTGTGGCTTACCCTCCTTGTGGAGGGCATCAGTGATCATCTTCTGTACAACAATCAAGTCAGCAGTCTTCCCCATGATTGTGGTTGTGTGTACTGAACAAGACCAAGAGATACACTGTGTTCATACTGTTTTACTCAAACTTGAAATGAAATATTCTAATATTTTGAGATTTTTTTTGTTTTTGTACTGTATGCCATACTGATTAAAATGGAAAAATGCTTGAAATATTTTAGTTTGTGTAATGAGTCTATAATATATAACATTTTCACTTTCTTAAATAACTGATGGAAAATATTGAACTTTTTCACAATATTCTAGTTTTTTGAGATGCACTAGTATTTTTATGATAAATACACATTATACTGAGCATATTTCCCACATTAATAAATACAAAAGTACCTGCATCTTTCAGTTCTTTTAAATCAAGACTGAATACTTTCTTCTTTGCTGCTGCCTTTTATTAAATTAAATTTGAGACTTTTAATTAGATTTTTTTTTCAGCGTGACTGCAATGCATGATGGTATATAATTGCTTGGCTAGTGACCATCGATTGTACACTACTTTTCCTGATGCATTGTGGGATACTTTGAGTGTACTGTATAAGGTGTAATAATCCTCACTGTTGTTTTGGACAGCACTATAAAATGGGGTCCCCACTATATAGTGCCCTATATAGTGAGTAAGGAGCGATTTTTGGACACAGGGTCAGCCTTTCTGGGATGCTCTTTTTATACCCAATCATGTTACTGACCTGTTGCCAATTAACCTAATTAGTTTTTTTGTTTGTTTGTTTTTTTAAGCATTACACAGCCTTTTCAGCCTTTTGTTGACCCGTCCCAACTTTTCTGAAACTTGTTGCTGACATCAAATTCAAAATGATTCATTTATTTTACAAAAAACAACAAAATTTCTGTTTTAACATTTGATCTGTTGTCTTTGTACTATTTTCAATGAAATACAGGGTTTCCAAGATTATATATATGTTATTTACCAGCTGGGAGGTCCGTATTGTGAAATACCGTGACTGAGGTCTTGAAAGTACTGACCGAGGCCCTCTGGGCCGAGGTCAGTATTCAAGGCCGAGGTGACGGTATTTCACCATACGGACTGACCTTAAGCTGGTAAATAACATATTTATTTTTTTCTTTATCAAATTCTAACAGAAAACGAGAACGCCCGAAAGGGAAAACCGAGCCGAGCCGCCATTTTGAATCCTCATTCACGGCTGTAATGCAAATTGCTTCCTCATCGGTATACAAGTGCACTTCCATGGCAGGAAAAAAAAAAAACAAACTACATTTTATGTAGTCCCCTATTCATACAAAATTGACTCATTCAGGATTCAGCCATGTTTTTGCTCGGCGTTAGCAAGTTAGAGGTTTTTAGCTTTCTCCTGAAATGTTTTTTTATTTCTTCTTCCTCAGGTTCGCTGTGAACACTGTTGTTATCACTATCCATGATGTAAAATTAATGCTATTCTGAGAAATGCTGGCAAAAATTAAGATTTTTGATAATCTTATAAACAAATCTTATAAAAAATAAGAGAAATGTTGACCACAAATTCTACTAAGTTTGTTGTTGTTGTGAACGAGCGAGTCTCCAGAGGTCCGTAACTGGGGTCCGTATGATGGAAACCTCACCACAAAAAAGAAGTTTATTTACATTTTACCCAGTGTTCCAACTTTTTTGGAACTGAGGTTGTCGTAAATAAGTGATTCACCAAACAACAAGTGTCTTCAGGGAGTAGTTGCCCTTCGTGTGGCTTGATATTTACTCCTCATTTTTCTTGTTCCAGGACATGGAAGTAAGCCCTAATGAGCTGATGTCTATTCTGAACAAGATTCTGACCAAACGTAAGTGTATTGTCAATTTAAACCTGTATATCAGCTTTTATTAGTTATTACTATTGCTGCAAAGGAAAGAGTAGAGAGAAACATTCTCGTGTGTAGCAAGACAGGATTTAAATTTATCTGACACAGCAAACAGTTGAGAGTCTTACGATCCAAATTTAGTCAGTAAAATTGGCAAATGATCATGGATAAAATTAAGTATTACCAGGGGCAAACTTATAAGCTTGCAAAAACACTATCATAATTACGCATGGCAAAGTATGTTGTGTGGAGCCTGTTGGGTGTCATGTTGTGTGTTGTGTATGTCATGCTGAATGACTCCATTAGTAGAAATAGATTAAATCCGAATTGTATGATAAGAGGTTGAGTGATGATGTAACGAGTGTTAAAGCAGTTGTGAAAGTGCTTGAAATTACATGAGAATTTTCTTGCACTACTGATTATAAGGATGAAGATGATTGCCATGGTCCACAAAATGTGTAATATAATTTCTTTTTATCCCCATCTCTAGATGCTGACCTAAAGACTGATGGTTTCTCTATTGAGTCTTGCAGGAGCATGGTAGCAGTAATGGATGTATCCTTTCATAATATAATTAGGTGACCAGATTTCTGGGAGAAAAATCGGGGACATTTTGGCGTTCGGCGGGGAAAATAAAACTAGAACCTCAGGTTTTTTTGCTTTTTTTTTTTGCTCTTTTGGTCTTAGCGTTCCTGTTTTTGTAGTCTGTCCATAAATAGCATAGGAAGCATAGGCCTGTATATTTTTTTTTCCTCTCCGTATACGGTGGTGTAGTGGTTAGCGCTGTCGCCTCACAGCAAGAAGGTCCGGGTTCGAGCCCCGTGGCCGGCGAGGGCCTTTCTGTGCGGAGTTTTCATGTTCTCCCCGTGTCCGCGTGGGTATCCTCCGGGTGCTCCGGGTTCCCCCATAGTCCAAAGACATGCAGGTTAGGTTAACTGGTGACTCTAAATTGACCGTAGGTGTGAATGTGAGTGTGAATGGTTGTCTGTGTCAGCCCTGTGATGACCTGGCGACTTGTCCAGGGTGTACCCCGCCTTTCGCCCGTAGTCAGCTGGGATAGGCTCCAGCTTGCCTGCGATCATGTAGAACAGGATAAAGCGGCTAGAGATAATGAGAATGAGATTAGTTTATTGAATAGCCCTATATCAGACACAACTGGGCAAAGCAAAATCTTTTGTAGGCCTATGAGATGACTCTTAAAATAAGTCAGCTGCAGCACAGACGCTCATAAAAACTGCTTTAAAAAATTAAATCCCAAACCATGACATCCCCTCCAACCAATGAAATTAAAGGTTAGCCTATTTGATTTATCAGCAGCATTTGTATGAAGATGTGAAGGTGATAAGAGGATGCACTGAAGGATGCACACAATTTGAGCTATTTTAAACAAAAAAAAAATGTAAAGAAATAACTTACAAAATTATTAGGCTACCAGACAGCTATAACTGTTTAACAATAAGTAATTTAAGAATATTTCCATAAAAGTCTTTAAAATCTGTTAAATAAATAAATAAAACAAACAAACATGCTATCAGGTATAACTGACAAAGTCTGATGAAGGGATAGAAATGTCTGTAGTTCCTTTATAAGGATAGTGGGTTAAGACCCAGAGTGACATAATATGTAAGATAAGATAACTTTGCAATCTATCCTTTCACGTTTCAGCATTCCCCACTAGAAAACTGACTCGGAGCATTATGCATCCGAAGTGTCGCAACAGTTCAGTGTGCATCTGCGCCGGCTGATGTTCACTGTTGCCCCCAAAATGCAGATCCCTGACCGCAGAGAACGCATTGTTTTCAATACCACTATATATAAATATTGTTTGTGATTGCGTTAAGAAACTGTCAGAAATCCAGACAAACGCCTAAAATGAGGATTAGCCTATTTCATGATCCAGACAGAGGGCTGGAAAACCGGAATGAATGACCACCCCTAGACTAACGTCTATTTGAAAATGTGTGGCTTTTAAAACTTATTTTGACCAGTAGCCTACTATTGCAATGGTTGCAAAATCATAGGCTAAATGCACCTATAATAGCCATTATGTTGTCTACAACAGACAAGACTTGATTGAACTTAATGAGTGCTTGGGAAAAATGCCGAGACCAAACAACACAGTCCTTCCACTGACAAGACGTAAGCTCTTCTTGTGAACAACCTGAATGGATTGGTTTCATTTAATCGATGTAGGCTATGCCATGCTTTTGTGTCATGTGTCATATGGGAAAAAAAAAAAAAAGAGAGAGATTACAAACGCAAAATAGACACTCACGAGAAAAGCCACTGAGTCACCTACCGGTCTATGAAGACAACCTGTAACTTGTACCAGGATGACGAGTAGCCTAACAAGACGAGGATCTCTAGAAGCATGCGGTTCTGTCAAATGCTATTAAACATTATCTGATGTAATGATCACATGGCGTGATCCACCTATAGGGGCACTTGAAAGCCAGTGTCGTTCTGAAATAGGATTACTGTCAAAGCAACCCACGCATGTCTTCTCCTAGGCTACTTTCAAAGACCTCTGTCACTTGATCAGAATCGGGGGTTCGCGGCCAAAATCGGGGACATTTTCAGGGACAGGTGCAGTCGGGGACAGGTCATTAAAATCAGGGTCTGTCCCCAGAAATCGGGGACGTCTAGTCACCCTATAATAGAAGTATCATACATATTTCAGAATATGGCAATGTGAGCAAAGATTTCTTTGTTTACTGGTGTGAATATATTTTTTATTACCTTAACACTCCTCAAACAGAGTGACAGCTCTGGAAAGTTGGGCTTTACTGAATTCAAATACCTGTGGAACAATATCAAGAGATGGCAGGTAAGAGAGCTGTGCTATGTTCTTCCCTTTTATCCTGAAGTGATTATTTCCAGAACAAGTGGGACACAAGTAGTCTTTATATCGCAGATTAACATACAATTGTTCAAAATATTGTGAATTTGTCCTGTAGGTAAGATAAGATGGCAGTGCATTATTGTAGTGGAGTTCCTGCGAGCGGAGCCCCAAAGGCATAGAGCATGGATACATAAAGAAACCCATCGAGTTGTTTTCTGATAGTTTCGGTCCTGTGCGTGCCTTCCACCATACCAGTGTTAGTAATTACCAGTCATACACACCGCCTAGCACAGTGGTGTAGTGGTTAGCGCTATCGCCTCACAGCAAGAAGGTCCAGGTTCGAGCCCCGTGGCTGGTGAGGACCTTTCTGTGCAGAGTTTGCATGTTCTCCCCATGTCCGCGTGGGTTTCCTCCGGGTGCTCCGGTTTCCCCCACAGTCCAAAGACATGCAGGTTAGGTTAACTGGCGACTCTAAATTGACCATAGGTGTGAATGTGAGTGTGAATGGTTGTCTGTGTCTATGTGTCAGCCCTGTGATGACCTGGCGACTTGTCCAGGGTGTACCCCGCCTTTCGCCCATAGTCAGCTGGGATAGGCTCCAGCTTGCCTGCGACCCTGTAGAACAGGGGTGTCAAACCTGATCCATAAAGGGCCGTGTGGCTGCAGGTTTTCATTCCAGCCATGCAGCAGCACCCTGATTTGGCTTATTCAATCAACTGACACACCCACCCTTTAATCAAGGGTGGGTGTGGCTGCAAGTATTTGACTGTGTGAAGACAGTTCAGTTGATTGAATGAGCCAAGTCAGGTGTGCTGCTGCATGGCTGGAATGAAAACCTGCAGCCACAAGGCCCTTTATGGATCAGGTTTGACACCCCTGCTGTAGAAGGATAAAGCGGCTAGAGATGATGAGATGAGACACACCGCCTAGTGGCCAGTGCTAGTAATTACCAGTCATACACACCGCCTAGTGGCCAGTGCTAGTAATTACCAGTCATACACACCGCCTAGTGGCCAGTGCTAGTAATTACCAGTCATACACACCGCCTAGTGGCCAGTGCTAGTAATTACCAGTCATACACACCGCCTAGTGGCCAGTGCTAGTAATTACCAGTCATACACACCGCCTAGTGGCCAGTGCTAGTAATTACCAGTCATACACACCGCCTAGTGGCCAGTGCTAGTAATTACCAGTCATACACACCGCCTAGTGGCCAGTGTTAGTAATTACCAGTCATACACACCGCCTAGTGGCCAGTGTTAGTAATTACCAGTCATACACACCGCCTAGTGGCCAGTGTTATAGCCGGTAAAGAAATAAAACAAAAGAGGCTGGCTGTGGTATAAGAAAATTCTACAACCCAGAAACAGATGGGAACTGTGCTTTTAGGCAGGGCCTAAATCTATATATTATTTGTTGATTGAGGACAAAAAGAACAGGATCTGGACATCTCTCAGATTTGGAGTGCTTATGTTCAGGGATTTATTTGTGCAGATCTGGCAATCTCTGCCTTTTCTGTCTAAGTAAAAAAAAAAACACAATTATATAAAGTAATAATTGTGAATAATTTTAATGAGTGATTGTTCTTTGTGTCACCTCCCTTCTAAAAATAAAATCACCATTTCCATGATAAGTTGGTGACTAGTAATAATAGTGTACTTTCACGTGTACTTCAGTATCACTCACATGTGCTCACACATAATGGATATGATGAAAAAAGGCAGCTGACTAAAAAGCAAAGGAAGCATCAATACAGTTTCTGAAACTTGACCATCAACTTTACAAATTCAACCCTGTGCCATGTGCACATTTTTATTCCTCTGCCACTGAGTGGTGGAGGTGATATGTTTTCAGGTTACCTATTCACCCATCTGAGACTCTCATTAGCTTGATATCATTGTAATGAGCAGATGAACTGAATCGATTTTAAAATTGATCCAAACAGGATCAAGGTCACAGTAAAATCTAATCTCTGAACTAGTTTTTCTTAAATAGGTTCCTTCACATTTGACATATTTTAAGGGTATTTCTGGTATACAAATTAGTAACAAGAAAGACTAGATGTTTTAGTGGTGGATGGTATCCCAGTCAACGCCACTGGTATTGAATTTGACTAAAGGACATTGAACTGTCAGAGATGAACACTGGGAGGAGACTGTAAGTTACATGACTGCATTGTGGAGTAATTTGGGTAATTAGGCAACTAAGAAAGTACCTTTTTGTTGATTTCAGTATTTATATTGTTCTATTCGTGTTATGTTATTTACAGTGCATGATGTAGTTTTGTAAGACCCAGTGTTCTGAACAAAATATTGTGGGGTTGAGCATATATTGTGAAGCTTTACACAGTTAATGCAGTTTACTGCTCCAGTGACTGAAATTTTAGTAATACCTGCCCTATTGGCCCTAGGTCTATAATGGCTTTCAACACCACTGTATTATGCGAAGCTCTTGGAGGACTGTTTTTTCTCTATATATTGCAGGACCTTTTCCCTCCCTGTCCACTTGCTAGATCAACTCACTGCGGATTCTCTACCTCACATGTTACAAATTAAGGCAACAGATAAAAAATTTGTCTTTTTCAATCCATGTCCCTCATCACATGACTGGTAATCTATTTAAAAGCTTTTTCAAAATATTTCGTATTGAAATAAAAGGTAAGTGGACCAAAAGCTGAAAAATCACAAAAAGTAAAATAGTAAAAACAGTAGTAGTATTAACATGTATATATTAACTCATCGATCAAATTACTGACTGCTTGACTGAAAATTCAGTCAGTTTGTTGTTTCTGTGCAAATATTAATGAATTATCAAAATGATATTTTACTAAATTAATATTATGAGAGACTGCAGCACTTCCAAGGACATTAGTCAGCTCTTCTACAAATCTGCAACCACAACAAACTTGTATCTGGATACATTTCCAAAACAATGTGAATTATGTGCCTACATGTGTGTCCCAGAGGATGACTGGTAGAGCCCTGCACTCCCGCGGGACCCAACGCAAAGCAGTGCGGCACGGGACAAATTTTGAAAGCTCGTTGCGGGCGCGGGCGGGAGGGGGAGTGCACAATGCAGGAGCGGGCAGGAGAGGTGATAAGCTGCAGTCCCGCTAACTAAAAACGTGTTTAAAATAAAATGTATAAATTATTAATTTATGTCTATCATATATAATTTGTGCTGGATATTTTATTTGGCATTAATAAAAACATTTTAAGATGCCTAAATTTGCGGATGTGGTCTAATCTCGCGTACGTTTCCGATTCCTTTCCGCTGTTCCGTATTTGAGATCTCCGATCATGGCAGAAGAGCAGAGCTCCTCTAGTGAAGCTCACAGTGCGCTAGGTGAAGGATCGGTCAGTGGAGAGCTCAGCATGTTTAATTCCCCAAGCCAATGACAAGAACTTTCGTGAGAAATAACGCGAACGTCTGCATCATGCGGGATTTGTGGGCGGGAGCGGGACAAAATATGGCAGGCGGGAGCGGGACTGAAAATCATAATTCCTTGCGGGAGCGGGACTGCACAAGGCGGGAGCGGGACTGAAAATTCTGTCCTGCGCAGACCTCTAATGACTGGTACCCCTGAATGTGGATTGTGACATGGAGTAATAGTATTTCTACACTGGCTATGTTTTGTCACTGTACTGCCATCTACTGGGCTTTAACCCTTTCTTGCATACATTTTGCAGGTACATGATAAAAATGATTCCACATTTCTGGTTTATTGTGTGACATTTTAATGATAACTTTTTTTTAAATTTGTTTGGACCCTCTCCCACACCCCAGAATATTTTTGTTGCCTAAGGGCAATGCTGTGCAACAATGGTACAGAATCACAGAGAAAATTATGACTGCACATATCAGACAATACTCAGAGAGCAATATAAAATCACAAAATCTTGTTAAAAATGTCAACAAATCCTTAAGCAAAAAGGGAGGAAAATCTTGAAACATATTTACATATTGGATTTGATGCAGATGTTGGTTTGTATCATGTAGTGTGTCATGTCATATCATGTATTTCGTATAATTAGATTTCGCTCTGTGTGAAACTTCAAAAAGCAATTTTTCTGTGCTCTGAAACAAGGCTGTACATTACGCTTTTACATACATGGCATTGCTGAGGGCAGATTTCTGCCAAGGTCAAATGCCGTATCTCACAAAGTTAGCAAAAGAGAAATTAAATTTGTGTATCCACCCTGTGACTCAGATCTGCTCCAAAATTTAAATCAGGTGTTCCTTGGTCCATGCTATTCCCTTGCACCAAGTTTCATGGAAATCGGGTCAGTAGGTTATGCACAATCCTCCTTAGAGTCCGACAAACAGACAGACAAAAACTGCACCAAACCCATAACCTCCTTGGCTGAGGTAATTAGTCCAGTTGCTCAGCAGCTGATCTTGCAACTCTCTCATTGACTTTTATCTACTGTGTTTTAAAGCAAGTTATGAACTCATTATCTTCTGACTTACTGAGAATATTCATAAATGCATTATGACATGGGTTTTTCATAGTCTTATAACATTGTCTTGGTCTTGTGGCTTCTGGTGAGAGAACAGCTTAGTTCTCAATAATTATAGATTATTCTGTGACATTTGTTGTCAAGATATATTTTGTGTGTTTGGGTGATTTAAAATATTTTTAAATCAACACAAATTTATTATTAATTAAAATGATGAAATTTTAATGAAATATTTCAATTAGGCTTCAGGCCACCCACAGCACTAAAATGACATTTCACAAGGTTATACATGACCTGAGAGAGAATGGATGCTTAGATATCCTGTTTATCTTAGCTGTCTTGAATCTGAGTGCAGGCTTTGACACAATCCGCCACAAGATTCTGCTTTGCTGGCTTGCTGAATCCCACAAGTCTCTATATTTTAATTTATTTTCACTGATTGTTTCTGTACTGCATTTTGTTTAATTTATTAAACTGTTCTACGTTACCCCTTCATGTTTTATTCAGTTATTATTAATTTTCTTTGATTCATTTCATGTAATGATTATTTTCACTAAATGATTGAAATTTGCTGTGTTATTATAGAGTGGATTGTGCTATGACCATATCCAGTAATCCATATGCAATGCACCATAATCCATATACTGTACAAGCTACCAAAAACATTTTTACAGATGTATAGAATGGCACTGAAGTTTAACTTGGCTTTGTCTGGGACAGGCCGTCTATAAGAATTTTGATGCCGATCGCTCTGGGACGATTGGGGCCAGTGAGCTGCCCAATGCTTTCAGAGCAGCAGGTTAGTATGGCAGTCAACAGGAATGAAGTATCTGATAATAGTTTTTATGCCTACATTTTAGATTTATCACAGCTCACAACTTTACACAACTTCTCCCATTTGTACAACTTCTCTTGTCCCAGGTTTTCCTCTAAGTGATCGGCTCTTCCAGATGATTATTCGCAGATACAGTGATGACAACGGCGACATGGACTTTGACAACTATATTGGGTGCCTGGTTCGACTGGATGCAATGTGCCGTAAGTCAGTCTTCTTGCATTGAATGACATTTAATCTGGATTTTATGGACATGACTAACTAAGAGTCATTTATGTGCATATGCAGGTGCTTTTAAGACACTTGACAAGAGCAGTACTGGTTCTGTCAAAGTCAACTTGAAGGAGGTATGAGTGCTATATTTAAATCAGCCTGGAGAATTCTGTAACTAATAGCAACCGAGTTTTACTGTGCGTATATATATATATATATATACACACATACACACACACACACACACACACAATTCCAAAAAAGTTGGGACGCTGTGTAAAACGTAAATAAAAACAGATTGCAATGATTTGCAAATCATGGAAATCCTATATTTCACTGAAAATAGTACAAAAACAACACATCAGATGTTGAAAGTGAGAAATTGTATTGTTTGAAAAATATGTGCTCATTTTGAATCTAATGCCAACAACACATTTCAAAAAAGTTGGGACGGGGCATATTTACCACTGTGTTGCATCACTTCTACTTTTAACAGCACTCTGAAAATGTTTGGGAACTGAGGAGACCAGTTACTATAGTTTTGAAAGTGAAATGTTGTCCCATTCTTGCCTGATATAGGATTTCACCTGCTCAACATTTAGGGGTCTCCTTTCTCAAAATGTTGTGCTTCATAATGCACCAAATGTTTTCAAATGAAAAAGATGTCGTCTGGATCACAGCATGTTGCTTCAAAACCTGTGTATATCATTCAGCATTAATAATGCCTTCCCATATGTGCAACTACCCATACTGTGTGCATTAGTGCACACCCATACATCACAGATGCTGGCTTTTGAACTGTGTGCTGACAAACGGGATGGTCCCTCTCCTCTTTAGCCAAGAGGACACGGGGCCCATGATTTCCATGAAGAATTTCACATTTTGATTCATCAGACCTCGGGACAATTTTCCACTTCACCTCAGTCCATCGTAAAAGAGCTCAGGCCCAGAGAAGGTGGCAGTGTTTCTTGATATTGTTTATATATGGTTTTAACTTGCATTTGTGGATGCAGTAATGAACTATTTTCACAGACGACATCCATTGCTATTTTTCAGCCTTGTCCCTTGCGTACAGAGATTTCTCCAGATTCTCTGAATCTTTTAAATGATATGTACCATGGATGATGTGAGCTCTAAATTCTTTGCAGTTTTACATTGAGGAACTTTTTATTCTTAATTGTTGCACTATTTGCCCACACAGTCTTTCGCAGAGTGATGAACCCCTCCCCATCTTTACTTCTGAGAGACTTAGCCTCTCTGGAATGCTCGGAGATAAAATGGAATAAAATTCCAAGTTTCAACATTTAATATGCTGTTTTTGTACTATTTTCAATTAAATGTAGTTTCCATATTTTTATATATATATATATATATATATATATATATATATATATATATATATATATATATATAAAAATATAGACCCCTTCGCATGTTTGTAAACAAACCGACCGTTGCCAGGATGCGCGCGTAGCCTGGACCCAGGAACAATGGCGCTGCCCATAGACCGGCATTATGAGCGGTCAGATTATGCCAAACAATTGTCGTTACAAGATCGAGAATGCTACATAAAGAAGTTAACTCTAACAAGTGGACATTGCCTACCGGATCTGTATTTAATTAAAGAGTGGATGGACGATGTTAGTAAGTTCCCTGGTATACAATGGCCAGATATATACTCGTACCTTATTGACAAGACTTCAGTGTACACCCACAAAAAACTTCGTGCCTACAAGTCTTTAGACGCATAGGATTATGTTATATGCGGGCATGTACAACTTGATTAACAATGGGCCATTCATATTCATTTTGTTTTAATCAAATTATGCCAGTGATGTGATGGCAATGTGGCTTTAGCTACAACAGCAAATACCAACACTAAACAGCAATTTGCAGGAGGTAATGGCATGAAAGGAATGATAGTGTAAAGAGTGCAGCTAAGAGAAATCAGAGCTGCGTAAAAAGCGAGAGGCAGAGAGCAGAAATGAAACTGAACGGGGCGGGAGCTAGGTTAGAGCAGTCAACGTAAGTTGGCATTTAGAGTGAGGGCACACAATTTTACCTTTCCATCCTTGCTTTAAAATTGTGATTTTCGGCATACACAAATAATGATGGCACAAAATCTGGACTGCTTGAGTCAAGCGAGACCTCTCCTACAAACAAAATTGCATGCAAAGCTAAGTTAACATGCTAACAATATTCATTACATTGTGTAACTATGACCCAGCTAATTAGACAAACGTTACCAAAGTATTTTGCTACATCAATAAACGAAGACTAGAAAGAATAAAAAAGAAAGATTTAATAAATAGCCTGATCTTACCTGTGATGAAGTGGGCGCTGCAAACCCGCGCATTTTTGATAGTGCTTTCATCCCAGTCTACACGTTTGATGGCTTGTAGTCATAGACAGACATCGGCGATTTTTTTTTTTTTTGGAATGGGTGAGATCCTGCTGGAATTCTGAACATTTTAACCCCATCACTGCTACGATTCTGACACCCGACAACACAACAACTAGGCATTTCTGAGTCTTTTTTGGGTCCAGGCTGCGCGCGCAATTTCCGCTTTCGTATGAATGACGTTTACTGCGAAGGGGTCTATACACACACACAGGTAGTCATCGACTTTATGACCGATCGACTTTACGACCGTCTGGTTATGACTGGCAAGTGTTTCCCAGCTGAGCTGGCTGAGCGTATGACAGTTTCCGCCCCAGCTCCCGGCAGCGCCTCTTGCCGCGTACAACAGTTTCCGCCCCAGCTCCAGGCACACGCGCAGTCTCTCTCGTGCTCTCAGTCATACAGTTTCCGCCCCAGCTCCTGGTTTATGAAACGGGCAAATGCTCCCGCCAGCCCGAGCGCTGCAACAGCTGATGATGACGTAGACGACCCACAGCCAAGCACCAGTGATGCCAATGGTCACTAAATTTTGTATTTTGCTATGTTTCAAACTAAAATGTTTTCTATTTTTCACACCTGTATTTCGTATTTTTTGTTTTGCACATATTAAAACGAATTGTACTGTACGCAGTGTAGTATGCAGTGTTTGACTTAAACCAAATAATGAGCCAAGGTAATGAAATAAGAAAATGTTGATAAAATAAGACTTTAAGATGATTACAATATCATTACACATCACAATATACTTACGTTCATTTAACATAGGCCGACTTACGACCAGATCGGTTTACGACTGGTCAGTCGTAACCAAACGCAGTCGTAAATCGACGACTACCTGTACGTGTGTGTGTGTGTGTGTGTGTGTGTGTGTGTATGTATTATTATTATTATTATTATTATATCCTTTTCCCTGTTTTATATTTACAGTGGCTGCAGTTGACGATGTACTCTTAAAGCAAAAAGAATCTCCATTGTTTCACTTCAGCTTTCAGTGCTTCACTACAATTACTTGGATCCAGTTATTATTTTTTGGATAATTGCTTTGTTATGCAGTCTCCTTTCTGCAGCTTGTATTAAACCAATAAAACTATATTCCTTAAAAATGTGTAGTGTATCAAGTTTTTTACAAAGTAGTAAGACGATAGAAAAATGAAAACAGAGTTAGGTCATGAAACAGTGAGACTGCAAATCTCAATGCCTATTACTGGAGTTCAACCTGGGGGGGGGGAAGGTACAGTAGCTTCAATCAGTAGTTCCAAATTTTGTTCCTGGAATAACACATCTGGGCCATCTTTGTATACCTGTGAACAAATCCAAGATCAAATGACCGATTTCAGATGCAATAATCTTTTAAATTTCTAAAAGGACACAGCTAAAAGACCCAAACTGTAATTTATACCATGTCTAATTTAAAGATCAGAAATATCATGGTGCAGATGTTGCATTGTCCACTTTAATACAGTGGTGCTTAAGTTTGTGAACCCTTTAGAATTTTCTATATTTCTGCATAAATAACCTCATCAGATTTTCACACAAGTCCTAAAAGTAGATAAAGAGAACCCAGTTAAACAAATGAGACAATATTATACTTGGTCATTTATTGAGGAAAAATGATCCAATATTACATATGTGAGTGGCAAAGGTATGTAAACCTTTGCTTTCAGTGTCTGGTGTGACCCCCCTTGTGCAGCAATAACTGCAACTAAACGTTTCCTGTAACTGTTGATCAGTCCTGCACACCGGTTTGGAGGAATTTTAGCCCATTCCTCCGTACAGAACAGCTTCAACTCTGGGATGTTGGTGGGTTTCCTCACATGAACTGCTCGCTCCTGGTCCTTCCACAACATTTTGATTGGATTAAGGTCAGGACTTTGACTTGGCCATTCCAAAACATTAACTTTATTCTTCTTTAACCATTATTTGGTAGAACGACTTGTGTGCTTAGGGTCGTTGTCTTGCTGCATGACCCACTTTCTCTTGAGATTCAGTTCATGGACAGATGTCCTGATATTTTCCTTTAGAATTCGCTGGTATAATTCAGAAGTCATTGTTCCATCAATGATGGCAAGCCGTCCTGGCCCAGATGCAGCAAAACAGGCCCAAACCATGATACTACCACCACCATGTTTCACAGATGGGATAAGGTTCTTATGCTGGAATGCAGTGTTTTCCTTTCTCCAAACATAACGCTTCTCATTTAAACCAAAAAGCTCTATTTTGGTCTCATCTGTCCACAAAACATTTTTCCAATAACCTTCTGGCTTGTGGACATGATCTTTAGCAACTGCAGACAAGTAGCAATATTTTTTTTTGGAGAGCAGTGGCTTTCTCCCTGCAACCCTGCCATGCACACCATTGTTGTTCAGTGTTCTCCTGATGGTGGACTCATGAACATTAACATTAGCCAATGTGAGAGAGGCCTTCAGTTACTTACAGTGGTGCTTGAAAGTTTGTGAACCCTTTAGAATTGTCTATATTTCTGCATAAATATGACCCAAAACATCAGATTTTCACACAAGTCCTAAAAATAAAGAGAACCCAGTTAAACAAATGAGACAAAATATTATACTTGGTCATTTATTTATTGAGGAAAATTATCCAATATTACATATGTGAGTGGCAAAAGTATGTGAACCTCTAGGATTAGCAGTTAATTTGAAGGTGAAATTAGAGTCAGGTGTTTTCAATCAATGGGATGACTCCAAGAGCAAGGCGTGTAATAGTCGGTGAGGTCACAAAGGACCCAAGGGTAACTTCTAAGCAACTGAAGGCCTCTCTCACATTGGCTAATGTTCATGAGTCCACCATCAGGAGAACACTGAACAACAAATGGTGTGCATGGCAGGGTTGCAAGGAGAAAGTCACTGCTCTCCAAAAAGACCATTGCTGCTCATCTGCAGTTTGCTAAAGATCATGTGGACAAGCCAGAAGGCTATTGGAAAAATGTTTTGTGGATGGATGAGAACAAAATAGAACTTTTTGGTTTAAATGAGAAGCGTTATGTTTGGAGAAAGGAAAACACTGCATTCCAGCATAAGAACCTTATCCCATCTATGAAACATGGTGGTGGTAGTATCATGGTTTGGGCCTGTTTTGCTGCATCTGGGCCAGGACGGCTTGCCATCACTGATGGAACAATGAATTCTGAATTATACCAGCAAATTCTAAAGGAAAATGTCAGGACATCTGTCCATGAACTGAATCTCAAGAGAAGGTGGGTCATGCAGCAAGACAACGACCCTAAGCACACAAGTCGTTCTACCAAAGAATGGTTAAAGAAGAATAAAGTTAATGTTTTGGAATGGCCAGGTCAAAGTCCTACCTTAATCCAATGGAAATGTTGTGGAAGGACCTGAAGCAAGCAGTTCATGTGAGGAAAGCCACCAACATCCCAGAGTTGAAGCTGTTCTGTACGGAGGAACGGGCTAAAATTCCTCCAAGCCGGTGTGCAGGACTGATCAACAGTTACCACAAACATTTAGTTGCAGTTATTGCTGCACAAGGGGGTCACACCAGATACTGAAAGCAAAGGTTCACATACTTTTGTCACTCACAGATCTGTAATATTGGATCATTTTCCTCAATAAATAAATGACCAAGTATAATATTTTTATCTCATTTGTTTAACTGGGTTCTCTTTATCTACTTTTAGGACTTGTGTGAAAATCTGATGACGTTTTAGGTCATATTTATGCAGAAATATAGAAAATTCTAAAGGGTTCACAAACTTTCAAGCACCACTATAGAAGTTGCCCTGGGGTCCTTTGTGGCCTCGCTGACTATTACATGCCTTGCTCTTGGAGTGATCTTTGTTGGTCGACCACTCCTGGGGAGGGTAACAATAGTCTTGAATTTCGTCCATTTGTACACAATCTGTCTGACTGTGGATTGGTGGAGTCCAAACTCTTTAGAGATGGTTTTGTAACCTTTCCAACCTGATGAGCATCAACAACGCTTTTTCTGAGGTCCTCAGAAATCTCCTTTGTTGGTGCCATGATACATTTCCAAAGTGTGTTGTAAATATCAGACTTTGATAGATCCCTGTTCTTTAAATAAAACAGGGTGCCCACTCACACCTGATTGTCAACCCAGTGATTGAAAACACCTGACTAATTTCACCTTCAAATTAACTGCTAAATCCTAGAGGTTCACATATTTTTGCCACTCACAGATATGTAATATTGGATCATTTTCCTCAATAAATAAATGACCAAGTATAATATTTTTGTCTCATTTCTTTAACTGGGTTCTCTTTATCTACTTTTAGGACTTGTGTGAAAAGCTGATGATGTTTTAGGTCATATTTATGAAGAAATATAGAAAATTCTAAAGGGTTCACAAACTTTCAAGCACCACTGTATGTGTCATTTTAAAACGTGTATTTCTTCACAGCATTCAATACAATGTGTGTAGACGGATTTGCTTTACATGGTATATAATATAATATTACACGTTTACATATATTAGAGACTTGGAGACATGGAAATATGCACTAGAGAGAAGGGGAATGAAAGTCAGTAGGAGCAAGATGGAGCACATGTGCTTGAATGAGAGTGAGGACAGTGGAATAGTACAGCTACAAGGAATAGAGATGGTCAAAACAGATGAGTTCAAATATCTGGGGTCGACTGCACAAAGTAATGGCAAGTGCGGAGGAGAAGTGAAGAAAAGAGTGCAAGCAGGTTAGAATGGATGGAGGAGAGTGTTAGGAGTGATTTGTGACAGAAGGTTGCCAGGAAGAGTGAAAGTGAACAAGACGACAGTAGTAAGAGCAGCTACATTGTATGGTTTAGAGACAGTGGTACTGACAAAAAGACAGGAGGTAGCCAGACAAGCCAGAAGGTTATTGGAAAAATGTTTTGTGGACAGATGAGATCAAAATAGAACTTTTTGGTTTAAATGAAGTGTTATGTTTGGAGAAAGGAAAACACTGCATTCTAGCATACACTCTAAAAAATAAAGGTGCTTCAGTGGTTCTTCAAATCTCTGGATGGTTCCATGGAGAGTCAAAACTCTGTGATGAACCATTACATTATGCGAAAGGTTCTTCACATTGGAAATGGTTCTTCAGAGCCTGGCGTTCTCTTACCATTTGCTGGTCAATGCACATAGGCTATGTTTACACAAATCTGTCTTCACTGCTCAAACAAATGGTTTAAATGGTTCTTTAAAGAACTGTTGCATGAACGGTTCTTTGAAGCCCTGAAAAAGGTTCTTCTATGGCATCGCCCTGAAGAACCGGTACTGGCCCCATTATTTTTTAGAGTGTAAGAACCTTATCCCATCTGTGAAACATGGTGGTGGTGATGGTAGTATCATGGTTTGGACCTGCCATCATTGATGGAACAATGAATTCTGAATTATACCAGCAAATTCTAAAGGAAAATGTCAGGACATCTGTCCATGAACTGAATCTCAAGAGAAGGTGAGTCATGCAGCAAGACAACGACCCTATAAGCACACAAGTCGTTCTACCAAAGAATGGTTAACGAAGAATAAAGTTAATGTTCTGGAATGGCCAAGTCAAAGTCCTGACCTTAATCCAATCGAAATGTTATGGAAGGACCTGAAGTTCATGTGAGGAAACCCACCAACATCCCAGAGTTGAAGCTGTTCTGTACGGAGGAATGGGCTAAAATTCCTCCAAGCCGGTGTGCAGGACTGATCAACAGTTACAGGAAACGTTTAGTTGCAGTTATTGCTGCACAAGGGGGTCACATACTTTTGCCACTCACAGATAATGTAATATTGGATCATTTTCCTCAATGACCAAGTATAATCTCATCTCATCTCATTATCTCTAGCCGCTTTATCCTTCTACAGGGTCGCAGGCAAGCTGGAGCCTATCCCAGCTGACTACGGGCGAAAGGCGGGGTACACCCTGGACAAGTCGCCAGGTCATCACAGGGCTGACACATAGACACAGACAACCATTCACACTCACATTCACACCTACGCTCAATTTAGAGTCACCAGTTAACCTAACCTGCATGTCTTTGGACTGTGGGGGAAACCGGAGCACCCGGAGGAAACCCACGCGGACACGGGGAGAACATGCAAACTCCGCACAGAAAGGCTCTCGCCGGCCCCGGGGCTCGAACCCAGGACCTTCTTGCTGTGAGGCGACAGCGCTAACCACTACACCACCGTGCCGCCCTACCAAGTATAATATTTTGTCTCATTTGTTTAACTGGGTTCTCTTTGTCTACTTTTAGGACTTGGGTGAAAATCTGTTTTATGCAGAAATATAGAAAATTCTAAAAGGTTCACAAACTTTCAAGCACCACTGTATATTGACACAAAATGTGTCGAGTGCTACACAATTAGTGTGATTTTTCTACACATAGCTTCTAAGAGTGTATAATTAGAGTCCAACTTTTAGCAAATTCACTAGAATTATATTTTATTTATGTACATTTATGAAATTATCTATTCAACCCAAAAATAAAGCAATATGAACACTACTAAAACAGAGTTGAGAACAAATGTTTGCTACTTTAGGCTGTTAGGTTCTACAGATATTTATGATCATATGTAACATACACAAGACGAGATTAATAACGTAACAAATTAAATCATTTCAAAAAGGATTTCCCTTTTAATAATAACTTACCGTTTGCCTCCAGCCTCGTACTTTCTGAGCGAATTGTGGATGCTCTACAGACAATACCTGAGTGTTTAGTGAATATATTATTTAAGCACGAATTGTAGATTCATGTTGACTGCACACGGCTATTTCTCCTCCTGCCGAGAAAAGAAAAAAAAAGCAGTCAAACCCATCAGGCCCAGTAACTGACACGTCATCAGCCAATTGTAGCGTTAGCGGATGAACACAACAGCCAATAGGAGAATGGCCCGACAAGTGGGCGGGGCTTAGAGTTACCTGAGAAGCAGAAAACCAGCTGCTGATATTACAAATCACATCACAGAGCAAACACAGGTGTCGTAGGCGCTTAACAAAGCAGCTGCTTTGTACTCTGAGTAAACTGGAAGAGAAAGGGCACAATCTTCACGTTTCCAGCCGAGGTAAGCCTTTAATTTCTTTCTAAAAGTTGTCGACGCAAAATATAAAATTATTTTCTTTCTAATGTGCAGCCTGGAAATTGCCCGCTAATTGGATAAGCGGCGAATATGAAGCCGCAGATGGTCGTGTGAGTTGGTTTTCTCTGATTGGAGAAGGTTTTTTTTTTTTAGTTTGTCTCAAAAGCTTTGATGGATACATATCTCCCAAGACATGCAGGTGTGCAGCATAGTGATCCCAGCTCCTGTAGATGTCACGGTTGATCCTGGATCACTGATAGTTGCGTTCTTCGTCGTAATTCTGTAACAACTTTTCACAAAAGTCTATGACGTCATCGTCTTTAGCTACTAAAACCGTTTGATCAAGCGTTGTTAAAAGTCTCGCTGACTTTCAAGTCGTGTGCAAGTCAGCCTGTTAAATAATACAGTGAGATGTTATGCCATGGGGAATGCTGAACACTCACAGGAATACCGCCTTGCCCTTTCCTCTCGGGTATTTGTGGTAAAGATATGTCTCCTGGATGATGGGTGTGTACCATAACGAGGTATAATCAATTCACCACATTGCCATATAGCTAATGGATACGTACCGGTATTAGCAGAAATCCCAGTGCACAGGAGAGAGGTTTGATCTAACCACACTTGTTCATATTGTCTTGAATAGAACATTGAGAGCTTTATATTTATTGCAGTTTATTAATAATGCAGTGCCTTGCACAAGTATTTAGACCCCTTGAACCCTTTTAATATTTTACAATATTACATCCTGGAAATGAAATGGGCTTGAGGTTATCTGTTTTGAATCTATTAAATAACTCAAACCTAAACAATATAGTTTGCTAAATTGCTTGTAAATAAAAAGCATGAAAATTGTGATTGCATAACTATGCACCCCATCATTGCTGTGAAACTTCTAAATTAGTTCTGGTGCATCTGCATCCAGCTGAGATCTGAGATGGTGTAATTAGTTGAATGCCAACCTGTATGCAATTAAAGCATCACTTGATCAACAAACAGTGGTGCTTGAAAGTTTGAGCCCATGAGAATTTTCTAGATTTCTGCATAAATATGACCTAAAACATCAGATTTTCACACAAGTTCTAAAACTAAATAAAGAGAACCCAGTTCAACAAATGAGACAAAGATATTATACTTGGTCATTTATTTATTAAGGAAAATGATCCAATAGTACATATCTGTGAGTGGCAAAAGTATGTGAACCTCTAGAATTAGCAGTTAATTTGAAGGTAAAATTGGAGCCAAGTGTTTTCAATCAATGGGATGACAATCAGGTGTGAGTGGGCACCCTGTTTTATTTAAAGAACAGGGATCTATCAAAGTCTGATCTTCATAACTTATGTTTGTGGAAGTGTATCATGGCATGAACAAAGGAGATTTCTGAGGACCTCAGAAAAAGCATTGTTGATGCTCATCAGGCTGGAAAAGGTTACAAAACCATCTCTAAAGAGTTTGGACTCCACCAAACCACAGTCACAGATTGTGTACAAATGGAGGAAATTCAAGACCATTGTTACCCTCCCCAGGAGTGGTCGACCAACAAAGATCACTCCAAGAGCAAGGTGTATAATAGTCGGTGAGGTCACATAGGACCCCAGGGTAACTTCTAAGCAACTGAAGGCCTCTCTCACATTGGCTAATGTTCTTGAGTCAACCATCAGGAGAACACTGAACAACAGTGGTGTGCATGGCAGGGTTGCAAGGAGAAAGTCACTGCTCTCCAAAAAGAACATTGTTGCTCGTCTGCAGTTTCCTAAAGATCACGTGGACAAGCCAGAAGGCTGTTGGGGAAAAATTTTTTTTTGGATGGATGAGACCAAAATAGAACTTTTTGGTTTAAATGAGAAGCGTTATGTTTGGAGAAAGGAAAACCCTGCATTCCAGCATAAGAACCTTATCCCATCTGTGAAACATGGTGGTGTTAGTATCATGGTTTGGGCCTGTTTTGCTGCATCTGGGCCAGGACAGCTTGCCATCATTGATGGAACAATGAATTTTGAATTATACCAGCGAATTCTAAAGGAAAATGTCAGGACATCTGTCCATGAACTGCATCTCAAGAGAAGGTGGGTCATGCAGTAAGACAACAACCCTAAGCACACAAGTCATTCTTCCAAAGAATGGTTAAAGAAGAATAAAGTTAATGTTTTGGAATGGCCAAGTCAAAGTCCTGACCTTAATCCAATGGAAATGTTGTGGAAGGACCTGAAGTGAGCAGTTCATGTGAGGAAACCCACCAACATCCCAGAGTTGAAGCTGTTCTGTACAGAGGAATGGGCTAAAATTCCTCCAAGCCGGTGTGCAGGACTGATCAACAGTTACCGGAAAAGTTTAGTTCTAGTTATTACTGCACAAGGAGATCACACCAGATACTGAAAGCAAAGGTTCACATACTTTTGCCACTCACAGATATGTACTATTGGATCATTTTCCTCAATAAATAAATGACCAAGTATAATTTTTTTTTGTCTAATATGTTTAACTGGGTTCTCTTTATCTACTTTTAGGACTTGGGTGAAAATCTGATTGTTTTAGGTCATTTATGCAGAAATATAGAAAATTCTAAAGGGTTCACAAACTTTCAAGCACCACTGAGAGGACTGAGATTTTGTTTGAGAATATACACTGCACAGCCAAAAAAAGTCGTCATTTGGATTGAAAAAAGCAAATATATAATAGCATTTGATTGGAAAACTACTGCAATGATTGTGTTTCAGCTGGCAACGATTTTTTTTTTTTTTAACCCCTAATTGATGCAGTAAGTAGCTTCTCATTTTTTCAACAAACATGTCGGAAGACGTATCCTGTGCTCATGGAAAATGTCACTGTGTTTCAGAAGGGTCAACTTATTGGCCTGCATCAAGCAAAGAAAACAGCTAAGGAGTTTGCTGAAATGACTGGAATTTGTCAAAGAGCTGTTCAACATATTAAAGATAGCCTTTTATTATCCCACAAGGGGAAATGTACATTGTTACAGCAGCAAAATATATAAAGAGAAAAAGATAAGGCAGTGAAGGAATGGTGCAAAAGTACCTGGAAGGATAGTGGTGAACCATCAACTTCATGGAACAAATATGATTGGAAAAAGATCCTGACAGACCATGATCCGAGATCATCTAAATGCTTGAAGTTGAATCGTGTGTGATAGATATGAGAGAGAGAAAATCAACAGGAGATCTCACAGCTGTGTTTAATGGTGAAAGTAAGAACATTTTCCACATGCACAATATGATGAGAACTTGCAGGATTAGTACTAAACAGCTGTGTGGCCATAAGAAAACCACTTGTTAGTGAGACTAATCAGGAGAAAAGGCTTCGATTTACTGAGGAGCATAAAGACTGGATGCTGGAGCAATGGAAAAAGATCATGTGGTTTGATAAGTTCAGATTTACCCTTTTCCTGAGTGACGAGTGTGTCAGGGTAAGAAGGAAAGCTCATGAAGTGATGCATCCATCATGCATAGAGGCCACTGTACAAGCCTCTGGAGGCAGTGTTATAATCTGGTTGCTTCAGTTGGTCAGGTCGAGGCTCAGCAACATTATGTGGCAATAAAATGAAGTCAGCTGATGACCTGAATGTACTGAATGACAGGCTATCACATCAATGCATTTTTTTTTCTTCCCTGATGGCACAGGTATAAAATTGGGGCTCAGATTTTGAAAGAGTGGGTCAGGTAGCCTGAGGAATCATTTTCACACATGAATTGGCCACCACAGAGTCCCAACCTTAACCTCCCTGAGAATCTTTGGGATGTGCTGGAGAAGACTTTACACAGTGATTTGACTCTCCCATCCTCAACACAAGATCTCAGTGAAAAAATTAATACAACTCTGTACTGAAATAAATGTTGTGACATTGCATAAGTTTACCAAAACCATGCCATGGCAAATGCATGCTGAAATCAAAGCTAAAGGTGGTCCAACCAAATAAGTGTGCAAGTTTTTTGGGGGGCAGTGCAGTGTACATAAACAGCATCATAGCCAATGAGCTATTAAAACTGAAGCAATGTCCAGGGCAATGTTCTGGAAATTGGTTTGGTTATAAAAATGATCACAAACTTTTTTTTTTGTTAAATTATTACATCACAAACATTACATGGAGCACCATTATACCATTATTAAAAATGGACAGAATATGGCATAACCTCAGTCCTGCCTGGAGGAGGTCATCCACCAAAATCACTGACTCTGTGAACAGGTAATAGTCAGAGAAGCAGCCAGGAGACCAAGGCTAACTCTCAGCCTGATACTACCACCACTATACTTTACTGTGAAGATGGTTTTTGTATGAGGAGAAAGCAGGATATAAAAATGTCCAGAAGTATAAATGTCCAGTTTTTACATACCTGCCTTACATAGGGTATCAGAAATAATTTTTATTAACTAATGTTTCAAGTTTTATTAATTAATAAGTTTTATATGAATACCTGGGTCAGCATGGTGGTGCAATGGTTAGCACTGTTGCTTCACAGCAAAAAGGTTCTGGGTTCAAACTTCACGGCTGCCTGGATCTTTTCTGTGTGGAGTTTGCACGTTTTCCTCATGCCTGTGTGGGTTTCCTCTGGGTGCTCCAGTTTTCTTCCAAAGACATGTGGATTAGGTCAACAGGCTACTCTAAATTGCCCATACGGTAGGTGTAAGTGTGAGTTGTTGTTTGTTTGTCTCACCTGCCCAGGGTGTACCCTGCCTCTCGCTCGAAGTCAGCTGGGATTGGCTTCAGCTTCCCCCTGGATGGATGGATTCATGGATACCTAACATATCATAGCTACATTGCATCATAATGTAGTAGGGATCGACCAATATGTTTTTTTTTTCAGGGCCGATACCGATTATTATGGAATTGGGATGCCGATAACCGATAAATGTAAACATTATAATTCACATGAA
Organism: Neoarius graeffei; assembly: GCF_027579695.1. NCBI lineage: Eukaryota > Metazoa > Chordata > Actinopteri > Siluriformes > Ariidae > Neoarius > Neoarius graeffei. The sequence continues at coordinate 33,790,008 of NC_083585.1, read as the reverse complement.
ATTAAACATAGCACACACTGACACAGACCTTCATATCCATGAAATGTATGTTTAATTGTAAAATTGAACATGAAATTTTGTGCAGGGAGATGCCAGCAGCATTTGTACAATAAAGTCAAACATTAGTTAGAATAAAATGAGAAAAAATAATAAAATATTCACCAATAAAAAAATCACTCCCTACTATATTACAGCTCACCATTTTCAGTGGAAAATAAATGAAAATACACTCTGGATTCTTCTACACTAAGAACTAAGTAAGACTTACCAACTTCAAGTAGTTTTTAAATAACAAATCAAGTGTAGGGAGCTGCCTGCAGCATTTTTTAAAAAAGTAAAATCAAACAAAGTAGGCTATCACTCCCTATTATGTAACAACTTAACAAGTAACCATCTACATTCTAATGCTTTTAATGCCCAAGCCTAATATTCCCAATTTAGGAGGATTATATTGTAGTGAAGGAAGCAGTTGCTCTGCATGTTAAAAGGAGCGGCTGCTCCTTTAAGAGTATATAGCTTTCCGAATCAGAAGCGATAGCGAGGAGAATCACTTGCGCAGGAATTATAAATACTAGTGGAGTGCATTACAGCGCAATGTGAAGCAGCATAAGAACATTTAAGTCAAGAGTTTAATTGATATATTTCGTTCATTACCGTTTATCCAAGCAAGTGTGCATCCATGACACAATAGAGGGCCCCGAGATGATGCTAAAAATAGTAACACTGCGCGTGCGCGGCCATCTTGGAAGTCACTCGCTCCAGAGCGCTCATAGAGTCCCCATCATAGAGTACACATTCACCGATTCGTTTCCGCGTTAGAGGGCTTTAAAGCTTGGATTTTTTTAAAGAATTTAGATATCTGAAGTGATGGAGCACTACTGTGAAAGTTTGGATAAGCAGGTACGGGAGCGTTATGCTAGAAGGTACGTTTCATTGGGAATGTAGATCCATACACCAGTGGCGGCTCCTGAATTTGTTTTCAGGGGGGGCAATTTTCCCCCGTTATGTCTACACGGACCATAAATGTCCACAGGACTGAAGTAAATTGACCTAGGTAGCAAATCAATTGGCCGAACTTGTTTTTGCCTGGTAAATTCAGATATCAATTTCGACAATATCTCTTCTCTCCACTAGGTGGCAACACTGAACAAGTTAAAGGTGGCAAACTAAGGTAGCCTAGTAAACTAGACCCACCCGCCTAGCGGCCAAAAATATTTTTGCCTACGAGTGGCAAATATTCACATTTAGTCTGGCTTGCCAGGCTAAAACTAAGGAAGATCCATTGTGAAGCCTTCAAAGCAAAACATTTGGCATCACAATCAATTAATATTACATTACTCATTTATTTTCTCATATTTTTCCAGTATTCTGTAATAAGTAGACACAAATTCTTAATTATAAACATATTCTAATTTCTTCATTCTAAAGAATTCAATTAAAGTGGCAGGATATAAATCCAAAACAAGTGTTTGTTTAAGTTTTGAAAAAGATGAAGAAAAGCATAACCATCAAACAAACATGTGCAGCTTATGTGTTGTTGTTGTTGTTGTTGTTTTTTTTTATATGGAATTGCACCATTTTAACAACAAATTCTAAAATTCTGCAGTTTTTTTTCCCAAGAATTCCTCCAGAAAGCCATGCCTTAAAAGGAAATTTAAAGTATTACAAGCATGTCAATGAACACAAAAGGCTTTAGTTATTTAGCTATGTACACACAAGGTTACACAAGGTTTTGTAGTCAGTGCAACTTGGCTTAAGTTGGAAAAAAGGTAAGGTGCTGCTGGCTCCAATGAACACATACTGTACAATATATAAAAACTGAAAATATGCTTAATTTACACCAAGTCAGAGAGAACTTGAGGCTACTGAAATATTCCAAGCATGGCAATGTTAAACTGCCATTGGTAAAACAAAAACATGGCAATGTTAAACTGCCATACAACTTCCATTGGTAACACACACACACACACACACACACACACAAAAA